>NC_069504.1:172370245-172465245 GCF_027579735.1 Bombina bombina | reverse complement strand
TGTGTTGGAATGAATGTCATATACAGATCATTAAAAAATAAATTTTCTTTATTGTGTAATAACAATTGATTAGATTAGATAATTCTGTTTTCTTTCTAATGACATGGTGAGTCCACGAATCATCATCTGTTACTGTTGTGAATATCACTCCTGACCAGCAGGAGGAGGCAAAGAGCACCACAGCAAAGCTGTTAAATATCACTCCCCTACCCACAATCCCCCAGTCATTCTCTTTGCCTGTAGTGCAAGAAGGAGGTGAAGTTTAGGTGTCTGATGAGGTTTTCTTCAATCAATATTTTATTATTTTTTTAGCAGAGTAAGCTTACTCTCTTACTTTCTGGGGTCTAGCCTAGTTTACATCAGTCTTTTCAGTAGGGCAGTGGTGGCTTTTGAGCACTTGAGAACATGTTAGGAGCACTTGAGAACATGTTAGGTACAATCCTCACTGCGTTTTCTCAAGAATCTGCTGCCCTAACTAGAAAACCTGAGTAGGTTTGCTCAGTTTTTCTCTCTTCACAGGTCCATGTGAGGTGCTGCACCCTCTCAAACCAGAGGAGCTGTTCTGCTGCCGGACAGCACTTTCAGGTAAGTGCCATTTTAATTTTCTTTTGCAAGGAGATTGCTGGCACTTGTTACAGCTAAAAGCTGTCTTATTTAAATGGGACTTTATTAAACCTTCATGTTTGGGGTTTCTTTTAGGCAGTTTGGGCATTGAGTCTGTGAGGTTATTTATGGTGGCTCAGTGTGTTATAGTAGTTTTTATACTTTAACTTTTGGTCATGGAGATTACTGTTGTCAGCCGTTTTGGTCAGCAGTTAGGTCTCTGTAACTGCTCTGTATTTGAAAATGAGCTGCAGGACAGGTAGGCACCTCAGTAAAGCTACTAAGGTGTATAGGTAGCCTGAGGTCTATTTGGTTTGTTGCACACTTCTATTTTCAAAATTTCTATTTTTTATTTTCAAATAAATAATTTTTACACTTTATCCTTATTTACTACATAAGATGGATCAAGAGGCTTTTCAAACCATTATCCCTGGCAAAGTTGCTGCTTGTCAGTTATGTTTTGATGCTCAGGTGGAACCCCCAGTTCCTTTTTGTTCCTCATGCATTGAGAGAACTTTAAGTTATAGATTTAAAATATTTGACCATAAGCCACCATTATCCCAGGCAAATGCTGTTCAGGTGTCTCCTGTTACAGATATGCCGCAGCTTTCTCCTCAAGCGTCCCAACTTTTTCAGTCTCCACATACAGTGCCCAGTGTTTCCTCTTGCAATCCTGTAGGATTTTCTCTACAAGACATTGCTTCCCAGGTATCCCTTGCAGTATCTGAGGCCTTGTCAGCTTTCCCCATGTTGCAGGGAAGGCGTAAAAGGACATTTAAGGAAACAGTAAGTTTTCTGATAAAGTTCTGGCTATCCAGAGTGTCCCTTTCCATAAGCCTGAGGAAGAAGACATGTCAGTAGCATCTGAGGGGGAAATCTCAGACTCAGACAGTGTAATTCCTTCTTCTGATGCTGAAGTGGTATCCTTCAGATTTAAGCTAGAACACCATCGCTTATTACTTAAGGAGGTTTTGGCTACTTTGGACGACTCCGACACAACTATCGTCGTCAATCCTAAAAAGTCTAGTAAATTGAACAAATGCTTTGATGTTCCCTCTGCGGAGGAGGTTGTTCTGGTTCCAGACTGTGCTGCAGAGATTATTACTCGAGTATGGGAAAGACCTGGTATTCCCTTTTCTCCATCTCCTATTTTTAAAAGATGTTTCCTATAGCGGATTCTATTAAGGAGTCATGGCATATGGTTCCTAAGGTAGAAGGAGCAATCTCCACTTTGACCAAGAGGACTACTATTCCCATAGAATGGATAAAAAATTGGAGGCTTTACTAAAAAAAAAGTATGTCTACCAAGGTCTACAATGGCAACCTGCGGTGTGTATCGCCACTGTTGCAAGCACTGCAGCTTATTGGGAGCTGATCTTGTAGGGGGCAGACTCTCTCTATTTTTTCCCAGGTTTGGATAACAGATGTACTGGATCCCTGGGCGGTGGAGATTGTCTCCCAGGGATACAAAACTTCAAATCTTTAACTCCCAGAGGCAGGTTTCTCCTCTCCAGATTATCTGTAGACCAGATAAAAAGAGAGGCGTTCTAACATTGTGTCAAGGACCTTGCCATCCTGGGGGTAATAGTTCCAGTTCCCTTTCAGGAAAGGGGTCTGGGATTTTGTAGATTGCCATACTTCAAGATGGAGACTATATGCCCCATTCTTCCCTTGGTACAAGAGGGTCAGTTCATGACAACCATAGACCGAAAGGATGCATACCTTTATGTTCCAATTCAGAGGGACCATCACAAGTTTCTGAGATTCGCCTTTTTTAACAATCATTTGCAGTTCGTGGCCCTTCCATTCGGCCTTGCCACAGCTCCCAGAATTTTTTCAAAGGTTCTGGGGGCTCTTTGAGCTGTGCTTCGATCTTGGGCCATTTCAGTGACACCTTATCTGGACGACATTCTGGTTCAGGCGCCATCTTTTCAACAAGCAGAATCTCATACGGAGATCTTGTAGTCTTTTCTTCAATCTCACGGATGGAAGGTGAATCAGGAAAAAAGTTCTACAAGCTACAAGGGTCATATTTTTCAGGACCATAATAGACTCCCTGTTAATGAAGATTTTTCTGACGGAGATCAGAAAAAGAAAGAATTTCGACTCTTGTCTTGCCCTTCAGTCCTCTCCACGGCCATCAGTGGCTCAATGTATGGAGGTAATTGGTCTGATGTTGACATCATTCCATTTGTTCGGTTCCATCTCAGACCTCTGCAGTTATGCATTCTCAGATAATGGAACGGTTACTATACAGACCTGTCTCCATGTGTAGATCTAGATCAGGCGTCAATAGACTCTCTTCCATGGTGGCTTTCTCAGGATCATCTCTCCCAGGGTACTTGCTTCCACAGACCCTCCTGGGTGATTGTGACCACGGATGCCAGGTTGGGGAGTAGTATGGGGCTCATTGAAGACTCCGGGCTTATGGACCCAGGAGGAGTTAGTCCCACCCATAAACATCTTGGAGCTGAGAGCAATCTTCAATGCTCTTCTGGCCTGGCCTCAGTTAGCCTTGGCTTGGTTTATCAGATTCTGGTCGGACAACATAACCTCGGTGGCCTACATCAACCACCAGGGGGAACTCAGAGTTCCTTGGCCATGACAGAGGTGTCCCAAATTATTCAGTGGGTGGAGACCCACAACTGTTGTCTTTCTGTGATCCACGTCTGAGGAGTGGACAATTGGGAAGCGGTTTTTCTGAGCAGACAGACTTTTCATCTCAGGGAGTGGGAACTTAAGTCGGATGTGTTTTCCAGCTTGACCCTCAAGTGGGGGCAGCCGGAGTTGGATCTCATAGCTTCTCGTCAGAATGCCAAACTTCTGAGATATGGCTCGAGGCCAAGAGATCTGCAGGCATTTCTGATCGATGCTCTGGTAGTTCCAGTTCCTTGGAACTTCAGTCTAGCATACCTGTTTCCTCCATTCACTCTCCTTCCAAGAGTCATTGCTCGAATCAAGCAGGAGAAGGCATCTGTAATTCTCATAGCCCCGGCGTGGCATTGAAGAATTTTATATGCAGACCTAGCGGAAATGTCATCCTTTCCACCTTGGAGACTGCTTCTGAGGAAGGACCTTGTACTTCAGGGTCCCTTCCTTCATCCAAAACGCTAGTTTTATCTAAGCATGGATTTTCAGAGTCGGTTATTGAGACCTTAATTCCGGCTCGTAAGCCTATGACACGCAGGATTTACCATAAGATCTGGCATAAATACTTGTAATGGTCTGAATCAAAAGGATACTCTTGGAGTAGAGTAAGGATTCCTAGGATTTTGCCCTTTCTCCAGGATGGTCTGGAGAAGGGTTTGTCGGCAAGTACTCTAAAGGGTCAGATTTCGGCATTGTCTATTTTGTTACATAAGCGATTGGTGGATGTGCCAGACGTGCAATCATTTTGTCAGGTCTTGGTTAGAATTCCGCCTGTGTTTAAACCTGTTACTCCTCCATGGAGTCTTAACCTTGTTTTTAAAGTTTTACAACAGGCTCCGTTTGAGCCTATGCATTCTTTAGATAATAAGATGTTATCTTGGAAGTTTTGTTTTTTTCTTGTTGCTATTTCCTCTGCTCGGAGAGTTTTTGAAATCTCTGCTTTACAGTGTGATTCCCCTTATCTTATATTTTACTCTGATAAGGTGGTTCTGCGTACTAAGTTTGGTTTCCTGCCAAAAGAATATTAATCAGGAAATTGTTGTACCTTCTTTGTGTCCTAATCCTTCTTCTCACAAAGAACGCTTGTTGCATAATCTGGATGTTGTGCAAGTGCTTAAATTTTATTTGCAAGCAACTAAGGACTTTCGTCAGTCTTATGCATTGTTTGTTTGCTTTTCTGGGAAACACAAGGGTCAGAAAGCTATGACTACTTCACTGTGCTTTTGGCTGAAGAGCGTTATTCGCTTGGTATATGAGACTGCTGGACAGCAACCTCCTGAGAAAATCACAGCTCATTCCACAAGGGCTGTTTCTTCTTCCTGGGCCTTCAAAAATGAAGCTACTGTGGAACAGATTTGCAAGGCTGCAACTTGGTCATCTTTGCACACTTTTTCCAAATCAAATTCTATAAATTCGATACTTTTGCCTTGGCTGAGGCTTCTTTTGGGAGAAAGGTTCTTTAAGCAGTGGTTCCTTCTGTTTAGGTTCCTGTCTTGTCCCTCCCTTATCATCTGTGTCCTCTGGCTTGGGTATTGGTTCCCAACAGTAATTGATGATGATCCGTGGACTCACCGTGTCATTAGAAAGAAAATGAAATGAATGCTTACCTGATAAATGTATTTATTTCTTGACACGGTGAGTCCATGGCCCGCCCTGTATTCAGACAGTTTCTTTTTATATAAACCTCAGGCACCTCTGCACCTTGTGTTACTTCCTTTCTCTCCTTTCCCCTTGGTCGAATGACTGGGAGATTGTGGGTAGGGTAGTGATATTTAACAGCTTTGCTGTGGTGCTCTCTGCCTCCTCCTGCTGGCCAGGAGTGATATTCCCAACATTAATTGATGATGATCCATGGTCTCACTGTGTCAAGAAAAAAATAAATTTATCAGGTAAGCATAAATTTAGTTTTTTTATTAGAATAATCCGAAAGGAATTTTTAAACCTCTATTGTATATTAATGACAATGGTTAGTTAAAGTATAAACAGTATTTAATTGATGTATAGTTGATGAAACTAGAAGATCTGTACCATTTAAAACTCAAATTTTATTTAGAAGGAAACAACCTGTCGCGTTTGTTCAATGCCACAATTTCAGTCAAACCTAAATTTAGGAATAAAGCTACAAACTGGGTCATTTACAGCTGGTGCATCCTTTGACTGTCCGGCACAAGTTAACATTTTTAAGGAACTGGAAGTGGCGGCTGAATTATTGAAAGTGTGAATATTAAGCATTACATAATAGCATTTGTTTAATTAATTGTATATTCATTTTATTAATGTGTTATTACACATTAGCTGGGTATTATTACAATGACAAAACAGAAAGAGAAGCAGTCTGCCAGGAACGAACGGCAGCATCAATAGCTTGTTCTATGGCCCGGTTACCACCTGGGTGCAGCTTCTTCTTGCCCAATTGTGCTTTTCACAGAGGAAAACTTTCCTGTAGTATATCAGTCTGATCCCGCCGACATGGTCAGTCCAGCCCCAAAATACCAGGCAATTCTCCTCTGAACAAGGAAAAGGCAACCCCAGACGATCATTTCGGCCTTCTGTGGGCCTCGTCAGTGGCGGACTGCTTCTCTTTCTGTTTCGCATATGTAAATATGACCCTGGGGATAGACTCTCTATGGGTGATGGGGGGAACCAGACGTGGACTCCTTGCCCAATCTGCTTAGAGGAATATGGCTACACCTTACTGACGAGGCCCACAGAAGGCCGAAACGATCGTCTGGGGTTGCCTTTTCCTTGTTCAGAGGAGAATTGCCTGGTATTTCGGGGCTGGACTGACCATGTCGGCGGGATCAGACTGATATACTACAGGAAAGTTTTCCTCTGAGAAAAGCACAATTGGGCAGAAAGAAGCTACTACCAGGTGGTAACCGGACCATAGAACAAGCTATTGATGCTAATGTTCGTTCCTGGCTGACTGCTTCTTTTTCTGTTTTGCATATATTATTACAATGATCCTAATTTGCCCTTGTTTACTTTATGCATAATTATAGTTCATAAACTGCTAAAAACAGTTTACCTGTAATAAGGCTGAAGTTATGTTACATATATACATATATGTAATAAGGATGAAGTTATGTTACATATATACATATATGTAATAAGGCTGAAGTTATGTTACATATATACATATATGTAATAAGGCTGAAGTTATGTTACATATATACATATATCACTTCATGATGCCCTCGGTTCAGTGTTCTGGAAATATAAATTTATTTTATTTTCACACCAATGCCTTTTTTATTTACTTTAAAAAGGATATGCAAGTAGTTACAATCATGCATTCTATCTGTCAATAGCTGACCATTATAAAATGGTGAAGCGCCATCTCTTTGATTATATGTGATTGGGACAAATAACAACGTTTTAATTCATTAATCATGGGTTTGTTTACTTTTTTAATATTGTTTGATACTTTTTTTACAATACAGCCATCAGGGACTTTTAAAGATAAATACATATTTCCAAGATTTTCTATTCTTCAGATTTAGTTTTATGTTTGCAAGTTTACATTATAACCATCTAAAGGTTTACTTGAAAAACTACTGGCAAAATACTTTACATCTTCTTCAGCAAAATCCATCATTTAAATTAGGTTGAATTAATATACTTAAAAAATTTAAATTTGTGTAAAAAAATAAACTTCTAACATCTAGCAAAGCTAAATAAAAACACTTTCACCATAAAAATGTAATGGAGCAGTAAAAACTGAGACTTACTTTCACCTACTACAGTTTCTTCTTTTTATAGAAAGAAAAAGGAACAAATGAAAATGTGAAAATCCAGCAATTCTCAAGTCCAATGTACATTATTTCAAGTAACTTAACCCCTTAACGACCGACAACGTATGCCATACGTCCTCAAAAAAAAAGCACTTAACGACCGAGGACGTATGGCATACGTCGTCGGTTTAACAGAGCACTGGAAGCGATCGAAATCGCTTCCAGCTGCTCTAACAGTATTGCAGGCTTGCCTTGAGGTCTAGGCATCCTGCAATACTGTTCCCGAGTGCCGGGACCGGATTGATCACTCCCCCACGAGTGATCACTTCCGGTTTCGCTCCACGTGGAGCCCGGCAGTGTTTCAGAGCATCGGAAGCGATCGGACACGCTTCCGATGCTCTGCTTGTGTGCTAAGTGCCTCGGTGGGTCGAGGCACTTAGTTGGTTATTAAATAAAAGTAATAATTAAAAAAAAAAAAAACGAATTAAATAAAAAAAAGCCCTAAATAGCCCCCCCCTCCCCCTTCACTAGGCATCCAAGATGGCGATGCCCAGTGCATCATGGGGCCTCTGGGGGTGTCCCTAGCCTGCATCATCATAGGGGCAAGCTAGGGTCACCCAATCTGAGCCTCCCACCCTAAAAAAAATAATAATAATAAAATACCCCATTTGTCTGATCATGTCAATATTTGTAAATATTGACTATGATCAGTGTGGATCTCCCTCCCTCTCCTCACTTGCCATTTTGTTGGAGAGAGAGAGAGACCTGTATTTAGCAGAGAGAGAGATTTATTTCTTTTATTTGTTAAAAAATATAGAACCAAAGGCTCTTTTCAGAGCCATTAACCCCTAGCTTGCCAGTGATCACTATATATCACTGGCAGTAACATAGGTGCACTTTTTTTTGCTGCATTTTGCTGTCTGTGCATTTTTTTAGGGGTTAATTTTGTTGTTGTAATTTTTTAAAAACCCAAAGGCTCTTTTCAGAAACATTTAGTTAATTTAATTTAATTTTCAGAGCCATTAACCCCTAGCTTGCCAGTGATCACTATATATCACTGGCAGTAGCATAGGTGCACTTTTTTTTTGCTGCATTTTGCTGTCTGTGCATTTTTTTAGGGGTTAATTTTGTTGTTGTAATTTTTTAAAAACCCAAAAGCTCTTTTCAGAAACATTTAGTTAATTTAATTTAATTTTCAGAGCCATTAACCCCTAGCTTGCCAGTGATCGCTATAAATCACTGGCAGTTGCATAGCTGTACTTTTTTGCTGTCTGTGCATTTTTTTTAGGGGTTAATTTTGTTGTTGTAATTTTTTAAAAACCCAAAGGCTCTTTTCAGAAACATTTAGTTAATTTAATTTAATTTTCAGAGCCATTAACCCCTAGCTTGCCAGTGATCGCTATAAATCACTGGCAGTAGCATAGCTGTACTTTTTTGCTAGTTAATTTAGTTAATTAATTTAGTTAATTTAATTTAATTTTCAGAGCCATTAACCCCTAGCTTGCCAGTGATCACTATAAATCACTGGCAGTTACATAGCTGTACTTTTTTGCTGTCTGTGCATTTTTTTAGGGGTTAATTTTGTTGTTGTAATTTTTTAAAAACCCAAAGGCTCTTTTCAGAAACATTTAGTTAATTTAATTTAATTTTCAGAGCCATTAACCCCTAGCTTGCCAGTGATCGCTATAAATCACTGGCAGTAGCATAGCTGTACTTTTTTGCTAGTTAATTTAGTTAATTAATTTAGTTAATTTAATTTTTTTTAGTAATTGTTTTCTGTGACAGATACAAAAATGTCACAGAAAAGATATAGTGCTGAGGAGGCGTATGCCATCCTTGCGTCAGAGTCAGATGCCTCTATTTCTGACTCAGACCCCAATTTTGACCCTGCCATGTGCTCAGATACATCACTAGATGCAGTCTCAACTGATAGTGA
Organism: Bombina bombina; assembly: GCF_027579735.1. Classification (NCBI taxonomy): domain Eukaryota; kingdom Metazoa; phylum Chordata; class Amphibia; order Anura; family Bombinatoridae; genus Bombina; species Bombina bombina. The sequence continues at coordinate 172,456,323 of NC_069504.1, read as the reverse complement.
TGTATCTGTGGCTGCTAGCCCCCCTGCCAGCCCCCCTGCTACCCCCCCCTGCCAGCCCCCCTGCTAGCCCCCCTGCCAGAAGGAGGCGTGTTGCTGCCATTGCTGCTGAAGAGTGGGTAACGCCTCATCTCCAGAGGCCAGATATCCCACCCTTCACAGCAAATGCTGGCATAAATATAGATGTGGCAGGTTTTAGCCCCCAGCAGTTTCTGGAAGTGTTTCTGGGCAATGATATATTGGGGAACTTTGTCGCCCAAACTAATTTATATGCCCATCAGTTCCGTGCTGCAAAGCCTGGAACATATTTGGCAAAGCAGCAATGGGCCCCCATCAATGTGCCAGAATTCAAAAAATTCTGGGCATTGACTATGCTGATGGGCATCATAAAGAAACCCTCCATTCGCTCCTACTGGAGTACTAGCCCCATCTGCTCTACCCCCATTTTCTCCCAGACTATGTCGAGGAAGAGGTATGAAATGATTCTGCATTTCATGCACTTCAGTGACAACAGCCTGTGCCCCCTTAGGGAGCATCCCCAATTTGACAGGCTGTATAAAATCCGCCCCCTGATAACCCACTTTTCTGCCAGGTTTGCAGAGGCTTATACACCTGGAAGGAATATATGTGTTGATGAATCCCTAATGAAGTATAAGGGAAGGCTGGGATTCAAGCAGTATATTCCTTCCAAACGCTCCAGATATGGGGTAAAGGTGTATAAGCTCTGTGACAGCGAGACTGGGTATACTCAGGCCTTCCGGGTGTATGAGGGAAAGGATAGCCACCTTGACCCTCCAGGTTGCCCAGAACATATGGGAACCACTGGCAAGATTGTCTGGGACCTGATATTACCCCTAATGAACAAAGGGTATCACTTGTACTTAGACAATTTTTATACAAGTGTCCTTTTGTTCAAGCTACTGTATTGCTTTGATACAGTAGCTTGCGGTACAATTAAAAAGAACCGCACAGGACAGCTTGTACGCACCCGGCTACGAAGGGGGGAGACCTCAGCTCTGCGCCAAGAGGAGCTGTTGGCACTGAAGTACAGAGACAAGAAGGATGTATACCTTCTTACCACCATCCACACAGAGAGGACGGTGGCGGTTTCTGTACGTGGCAGAGCTGAGATCATAAGGAAGCCAGTGTGCATCAAGTCTTATAACCGGCATATGGGTGGGGTTGATCTGGCTGATCAGCTGCTGCAGCCCTACCTAATTATGCGGAAGACAAGGGCCTGGTACAAAAAGGTTGCAATTTACCTAATGCAGATTGCAACCCACAACGCTTTTTTGTTGTTCAAAAAAGCAAACCCCAGAGTTAAAAAGACTTTTTTACAGTTTCAGCTCCAGATTATTACGGGGATTTTGTACCATGATGCACCTGCTCCCCGGGCGGTGATGGGAGAGAGCAGAGTTGGGGCTACCCATTTTATTTTTAAAATCCCCCCTACTGCCACAAAGCAGAAACCACAAAAAAAATGCAGAGTCTGTACCAAGAGGGGGAAGAGAAGGGACACCATATATCACTGTCCTGATTGCCCTGGACAGCCTGCACTCTGCATTGGGGACTGCTTCAAGCGGTACCATACAATGGTCAATTTTTAAAAAAATAAATACATTTGCTGTTACATATATATATATATATATATATTTTTTTTGGTTATGTTTACAGTTAGATGTTTTTTTGTTTTTTTTACTTTTACTGTGCCAGATTTTTACATTTCACTACTCTATTTTTTTCTAAAATTGGGCCTGTTTTTTTTTAACCAAAACCCCTGTCAAACCTATGCATGGGGGACATAGGTGTTCTCAGGGTGCCTTGCAGAAAACAACCTGAAGTATGTTTTTGTAATAACTTACAACAGTCTCTCCTAAATTATAGTCAAAAAGCAATGTGTCTGTAAAAATGAAAATTGAAAAATTACCACCATTCACTTTCTCCAATTTTTTGGGCTAAAACGGTTGCTTCAAAGGCATCAAAGCACACCATATACAATACCTTGGGGTGTCAACATTTAAAAAATATACACTTTCATGGCAATAAATAAAAGTGGGGTATGCGATAGGCCCCAAACTAAAGATAGGCCTATCAGAAGAAATACTCTCCTTTTTAATAACTAAAATCACAAGTCATAAAATTGTAACATAACCTTCCCAAAATCCTGGCAAACCTATGCATGGGGGGCATAGGTGTACTCAGGGTGCCTTGCAGAAAACAACCTGAAGTATTCTTTTGCAATAACTTACAACAATCTCTCCTAAATCATAGTCAAAAAGCAATGTGTCTGTAAAAATGAAAATTGAAAAATTACCACCATATACTTTCTCCAATTTTTTGGGCTAAAACGGTTGCTTCAAAGGCATCAAAGCACACCATATACAATACCTTGGGGTGTCAACATTTAAAAAATATACACTTTGAGTGCAATAAATAAAAGTGGGGTATGTGATAGGCCCCAAACTAAACATAGGCCTATCAGAAGAAATACTCTCATTTTTAATAACTAAAATCATGCAACATAACCTTCCCAAAATCCTGGCAAACCTATGCATGGGGGGCATAGGTGTACTCAGGGTGCCTTGCAGAAAACAACCTGAAGTATTCTTTTGCAATAACTTACAACAGTCTCTCCTAAATCATAGTAAAAAAGCAATGTGTCTGTAACAATGAAAATTGAAAAATTACCACCATATACTTTCTCCAATTTTTTGGGCTAAAACGGTTGCATCAAAGTCATCAAACCACTCCATGTATAATACCTTGGGGGGTCAACTTTTTAAATATAATCACATTTATGGAAAACAAATAAATTGGGGTATGTTAAAAGACAAAGGCAAAGAAAATATGTTAAATGTGAAAAAAAATCACAAACACATGTCAGACATTTGGCATTGCACCGCCCAAACAAGCCACCAAACCTATGCATAGGTGGTATCACTGAACTCAAGAGATGTTGGTGACCACATATTGGTGTCTTCTTTGGTAGTAACACATAACAGGAGCTGTGAATCCATGTCTAAAGTACAATGTATGTGAAAAATAACACAAAGAAATGAATGCCCAATAGTTTGACAAAGACTAGTGGTTGAATTAGTGTATGGAAAGTGTTAAAACACCTGCATTTGAAATACCCTAGGATGTCTACTTTTCAAAAATATATGGTTTTATGGGGGTAAATTACATTGGCCGGCTTTCAGAAATGTCTTAAATAGAACATGGGTGCATGGGATGTGAAAATGGGAAGTGTAAAAAATGGAATGCGCTTCCTAAAAATAAGGCCTTCTAGCCCCCAGAGAACCCAACACACCTATACATGGGTGGTATCACTGTACTCAGGAGATGTTGTTGAACACATATTGAGGTGTTTTTTGACAGTAACACATAACAGGAACTGAGAATCCATGCCTAAAGTACAATGTGTGTGAAAAATAACACAAAAAAATGACTACCCAAAAGTTTGACAAAGACTGGTGGTTAAATAAGTTCATGGAAAGTGTGAAAATACCAGCATTTCAAATACCCTAGGGGGTCTACTTCTCAAAAATATATGGTTTTATGGGGGTAAATTTCATTGACCGGCTTCAGAAATGTCCCAAATAGGACATGGGTGCATGATGACCGATGTGAAAATTCCAAGTTGAAAAACTGGAATGCGCTTCCTAAAAATAAGGCCTTCTAGCCCCCAGAGAACCCAACACACCTATACATGGGTGGTATCACTGTACTCAGGAGATGTTGTTGAACACATATTGAGGTGTTTTTTGGCAGTAACACATAACAGGAACTGAGAATCCATGCCTAAAGTACAATGTGTGTGAAAAATAACACAAAAAAATGACTACCCAAAAGTTTGACAAAGACTGGTGGTTAAATAAGTTCATGGAAAGTGTGAAAATACCAGCATTTCAAATACCCTAGGGGGTCTACTTCTCAAAAATATATGGTTTTATGGGGGTAAATTTCATTGACCGGCTTCAGAAATGTCCCAAATAGGACATGGGTGCATGATGACCGATGTGAAAATTCCAAGTTGAAAAACTGGAATGCGCTTCCTAAAAATAAGGCCTTCTAGCCCCCAGAGAACCCAACACACCTATACATGGGTGGTATCACTGTACTCAGGAGATGTTGTTGAACACATATTGAGGTGTTTTTTGGCAGTAACACATAACAGGAACTGAGAATCCATGCCTAAAGTACAATGTGTGTGAAAAATAACACAAAAAAATGACTACCCAAAAGTTTGACAAAGACTGGTGGTTGAATTAGTGCATGGAAAGTGTTAAAATACCACCATTTGAAATACCCTAGGGTGTCTACTTTTTAAAAATATATGGTTTGATGGGGGTAAATTCCATTGGCCAGCTTCAGAAATGTCCCAAATAGGACATGGGTGCATGATGACCGATGTGAAAATTCCAAGTTGAAAAACTGGAATGCGCTTCCTAAAATTAAGGCCTTTTAGCCCCCAGAGAACCCAACACACCTATACATGGGTGGTATCACTGTACTCAGGAGATGTTGTTGAACACATATTGAGGTGTTTTTTGGCAGTAACACATAACAGGAACTGAGAATCCATGCCTAAAGTACAATGTGTGTGAAAAATAACACAAAAAAATGACTACCCAAAAGTTTGACAAAGACTGGTGGTTGAATTAGTGCATGGAAAGTGTTAAAATACCAGCATTTGAAATACCCTAGGGTGTCTACTTTTCAAAAATATATGGTTTGATGGGGGTAAATTCCATTGGCCAGCTTCAGAAATGTCACAAATAGGACATGGGTGCATGATGACCGATGTGAAAATTCCAAGTTGAAAAACTGGAATGCGCTTCCTAAAATTAAGGCCTTTTAGCCCCCAGAGAACCCGACACACCTATACATGGGTGGTATCACTGTACTCAAGAGATGTTGTTGAACACATATTGAGGTGTTTTTTGGCAGTAACACATAACAGGAACTGAGAATCCATGCCTAAAGTACAATGTGTGTGAAAAATAACACAAAATAATGACTACCCAAAAGTTTGACAAAGACTGGTGGTTGAATTCGTGCATGGAAAGTGTTAAAATACAAGCATTTGAAATAACCTAGGGTGTCTACTTTTCAAAAATATATGGTTTGATGGGGGTAAATTCCATTGACCAGCTTCAGAAATGTCCCAAATAGGACATGGGTGCATGATGACCGATGTGAAAATTCCAAGTTGAAAAACTGGAATGCGCTCCCTAAAAATAAGAGCTTTTAGCCCCCTGAGAACCCGACACACCTATACATGGGTGGTATCACTGTACCCAGGAGATGCTGCTGAAGACATATGAGGGTGTTATTTGGCAGTAACCCTTAATATTATCAGTAAATGTATTCTTAAATTGCTATTTTGTCAAAAAAATCAAATTATTTTTCCCCCCCCCCAAACTTTGGCATAGATTGGTGGTAAAATGGTTGCATGAAAAAAGTCAAAATACCCCAAGTTTAATACCTTAGGTTGTCTTCTTTTAAAAAATATATACATTTGAAGGGTTATTCAGGGATTCATGACAGATATTGGTGTTACAATGTAACTATCGCCAATTTTGAAAAAACATGGTTTTGAAATAGCAAAGTGCTACTTGTACTTATTGCCCTATAACTTGCAAAAAAAGCAAAGAACATGTAAACATTGGGTATTTATAAACTCAGGACAAAATTTAGAAACTGTTTAGCATTGGTATTTTATGGTGGTTGTAGATGTGTAAGAGATTTTGGGGCTCAAAGTTAGAAAAAGTGCATTTTTTTTCATTTTTTCCTCATATTTTATATTTTTTTTTATAGTAAATTATAAGATATGATGAAAATAATCATATCTTTAGAAAGTCCATTTAATGGCGAGAAAAACAGTATATAATATGTGTGGGTACAGTAAATGAGTAAGAGGAAAATTACAGTTAAACACAAACATTGCAGAAATGCAAAAATAGCCTTGGTCCCAGATGGTCAACAAATTGAAAAGTGGTCTGGTCACTAAGGGGTTAAATGAATCTATGTATTTGATGAAAACATGTTAGCAAAACTTGATCAAAACACACTTATTGCTTGATAGATATTTCTCTGTTTACAATAGATTAGATAGATAGATAGATAGATAGATATATAGATAATATATAAATAGATAGAAGATAGATAGATAGATAGATAGATAGATAGATAGATAGATAGATAGATAGATAGATAGATAGATAGATAGATAGATAGATAATAGATTGATAGATAGATAGATAGATAGATAGATAGATTGATTAATAAACAGATGATATATAGATAGAAAGATGATTGATTGATAGATAGATAGATAGATAGATATATAGATAGATAGATAGATAGATAGATAGATAGATAGATAGATAGATAGATAGATAGATAGATAGTGTCATATTTTCATCATGCTGAATACCAGATATGTGCATAGACAAAAACAATGTTTAGGAGGAATCGTTCATCACAAAAAAAAACATATATTACAAAAGGGCACAATCAAAATCCTATATTTAAAAATCATACAAAATTAATAATGGAACCATTCATGCAAAAATACTCTGGAAATAAAATTTATTGTTAATGTGCATCAAAAATCATAACAAAATTGTTCATCAAAAATTATATTTTTTATAAAAAACTTATTTGGAGTTTGGCGGTAGCCGTGAAAACCAGGGTTAGAGGCTCCTAACGCTGGTTTTAGGCTACCGCCGGTATTTGGAGTCAGTCAAAAAAGGGTCTAACGCTCACTTTTCAGCCGCGACTTTTCCATACCGCAGATCCCCTTACGTCAATTGCGTATCCTATCTTTTCAATGGGATCTTTCTAACTCCGGTATTTAGAGTCGTGGCTGAAGTGAGCGTTAGAAATCTAACGACAAAACTCCAGCCGCAGTGAAAAGCCAGGAGTTAAGAGCTTTCTGGGCTAACGCCGGTTCATAAAGCTCTTAACTACTGTGCTCTAAAGTACACTAACACCCATAAACTACCTATGTACCCCTAAACCGAGGCCCCCCCCACATCGCCGCCACTCAATTAAATTTTTTAACCCCTAATCTGCCGACCGCCACCTACATTATACTTATGTACCCCTAATCTGCTGCCCCTAACACCGCCGACCCCTATATTATATTTCTTAACCCCTAACCTGCCCCCCACAACGTCGCAGCCAGCTACCTACAATAATTAACCCCTAATCTTCCGACCGCAAAGAGCCGCCACCTACGTTATCCTTATGTACCCCTAATCTGCTGCCCCTAACACCGCCGACCCCTATATTATATTTATTAACCCCTAATCTGCCACCCTCAACGTCGCCTCCACCTGCCTACACTTATTAACCCCTAATCTGCCGAGCGGACCGCACTGCTACTATAATAAAGTTATTAACCCCTAATCCGCCTCACTAACCCTATAATAAATAGTATTAACCCCTAATCTGCCCTCCCTAACATCGCCGACACCTAACTTCAATTATTAACCCCTAATCTGCCGACTGGAGCTCACCGCTATTCTAATAAATGTATTAACCCCTAAAGCTAAGTCTAACCCTAACACTAACACCCCCCTAAGTTAAATATAATTTAAATCTAACTAAATAAATTAACTCTTATTAAATAAATTATTCCTATTTAAAGCTAAATACTTACCTGTAAAATAAATCCTAATATAGCTACAATATAAATTATAATGATATTATAGCTATTTTAGGATTAATATTTATTTTACAGGCAACTTTGTATTTATTTTAACCAGGTACAATAGCTATTTAATAGTTAAGAACTATTTAATAGCTAAAATAGTTAAAATAATTACAAATTTACCTGTAAAATAAATCCTAACGTAAGTTACAATTAAACCTAACACTACACTATCAATAAATTAATTAAATAAAATACCTATAATTATCTACAATTAAACCTAACACTACACTATCAATAAATAAATTAAATACAATTCCTACAAATAAATACAATGAAATAAACTAACTAAAGTACAAAAAATAAAAAAGAACTAAGTTACAAAAAATAAAAAAATATTTACAAACATTAGAAATATATTACAACAATTTTAAACTAATTACACCTACTCTAAGCCCCCTAATAAAATAACAAAGCCCCCCAAAATAAAAAAATGCCCTACCCTATTCTAAATTACTACAGTTCAAAGCTCTTTTACCTTACCAGCCCTGAACAGGGCCCTTTGCGGGGCATGCCCCAAGAAGTTCAGCTCTTTTGCCTGTAAAAAAAAACAGACAATACCCCCCCAACATTACAACCCACCACCCACATACCCCTAATCTAACCCAAACCCCCCTTAAATAAACCTAACACTAAGCCCCTGAAGATCTCCCTACCTTGAGTCGTCTTCACCCAGCCGAGCCAAATTCTTCATCCAAGCGGAGCAAGAAGAGGTCTTCCATCCGGTAGAAGTCTTCATCCAAGTGGGGCAGAAGAGGTCTTCCATCTGATTGAAGTCTTCATCCAAGAGGCATCTTCTATCGTCATCCATCCGGATCGGAGCGGCAGCATCCTGAAGACCTCCGACGCGGAACATCCATCCTGGCCGACGACTGAACAACGAATGACGGTTCCTTTAAATGACGTCATCCAAGATGGCGTCCCTCGAATTCCGATTGGCTGATAGGATTCTATCAGCCAATCGGAATTAAGGTAGGAATATTCTGATTGGCTGATGGAATCAGCCAATCAGAATCAAGTTCAATCCGATTGGCTGATCCAATCAGCCAATCAGATTGAGCTCGCATTCTATTGGCTGATTTGGCCTAAAATAGCTATAATATCATTATAATTTATATTGTAGCTATATTAGGATTTATTTTACAGGTAAGTATTTAGCTTTAAATAGGAATAATTTATTTAATAAGAGTTAATTTATTTTGTTAGATTAAAATTATATTTAATTTAGGGGGGTGTTGGTGTTAGGGTTAGATTTGGCTTTAGGGGTTAATACATTTATTAGAATAGCGGTGAGCTCCAGTCGGCAGATTAGGGGTTAATAATTGAAGTTAGGTGTCGGCGATGTTAGGGAGGGCAGATTAGGGGTTAATACTATTTATTATAGGGTTAGTGAGGCGGATTAGGGGTTAATAACTTTATTATAGTAGCGCTCAGGTCCGCTCGGCAGATTAGGGGTTAATAAGTGTAGGCAGGTGGAGGCGACGTTGTGGGGGGCAGATTAGGGGTTAATAAATATAATATAGGGGTCGGCGGTGTTAGGGGCAGCAGATTAGGGGTACATAGGGATAATGTAAGTAGCGACGGTTTACGGAGCGGCAGATTAGGGGTTAATAATAATATGCAGGGGTCAGCGATAGCGGGGGCAGCAGATTAGGGGTTAATAAGTGTAAGGCTAGGGGTGTTTAGACTCGGGGTACATGTAAGAGTGTTAGGTGCAGACGTAGGAAGTGTTTCCCCATAGCAAACAATGGGGCTGCGTTAGGAGCTGAACGCGGCTTTTTTGCAGGTGTTAGGTTTTGTTTCCTATGGGGGAATCGTGCACGAGCACATTTCTGAGGCTGGCCGCGTCCGTAAGCAACTCTGGTATCGAGAGTTGCAGTGGCGTTAAATATGCTCTACGCTCCTTTTTTTGGAGCCTAATGCAGCCATTCTGTAGACTCTCAATACCAGAGTTATTTAAAAGGTGCGGCCAGAAAAAAGCCAGCGTTAGCTACGCGGGTCGTTACCGACAAAACTCTAAATCTAGCCGTTAAAATTTTGTATGAAAATTACACAGGAATAAATGGTATTAAATATGCACAGCATAAATCATAATGTAAGTACACTGGATGTGCAAAAACACAGAAATTTGTACTTATAAGTACAAAATGCAAAGCGCAATAGTTTATTTTATCTTTATTAAATGGTTGTTCCATGAGCAAATATGAAATTGTCTCTCAAATCCCAGTGTAATTAAAGCTTTGCCCTGTAAAAAGCACAATTGGGCTAAAAGGAGCTACTCCCAGATGGTAATCGGTCCATAGAACAAGTCACTGAGCAGTTGTTTGCTCCTGGTAGATCACTTCTCTTTCTCTATGTATTTGTATTATGCTCCTGGTAGATCACTTCTCTTTCTCTATGTATTTGTATTATGACCCTGGGGAAGGTCTCTTAAAGGGTGATGGGGGAAACCTGATGTGGACTCCTTGCCCATTGTGCTTAGAGGAATATGGCTGCACCTCATTTACAAGACTCAAAGAAGGCCAAAACAATCATCTAGGGGTGCCATTTACCTTGTTCAGAGGATAATTGCCTGGTATTTCAGAGCTGGACTAACCTTGTTAGGCAGGATCAGACTGATATACTTCAGGAAAGTTTTCCTCTGTGAAAAGCACAATTGGGCTAAAAGAAGCTACTCCCAGGTGGTAACCAGGCAATAGAACGGAGCTGCTGTTCATTCCTGGCAGATTGCTTCTCTTTTATGTTTGTGTTTGAAGAACATAGGTATTTGAAGTATTCTCAGTTAACCTTCCGCTTTAGCGCAATTGGCCTAGCGCACCTTCAAGTTCGCAAAAAAGAAAAGGCTTTTTTAGCGAGCCCTATAGAAGTCTATATGGAAAGGAAGCTAATGCAGTCACGTTATATGACCTCCAGATGTTAGCGCACTTGAGTCTTTCGCTTGACCAATAGCTTTTTATTTATACTTGTAAAACCAGCAAAAGCATGGGAGCGCTATTGATTTACTTTCAGCAGTGCTAGCGCTCAACAGTACTTACATTTTTGCACTCCACTTGTAACCTAGCCCTATGTGTTTATCATGAATTTTATTGTGCTCTCCCATAGAAGTCAATTATCTGAGGAATTTAGCGCACCTGCGTTATCCAACATGCAGATGTTAGTGTACCCTAGGCTAACGCGATCAAAAAATAGCTTTGGACTATGAGAGCAAAAATATAAGAGCTATATGTTGTGCTTGAGTAATGTTAACTCATTTTATCGCTAACTTATTTTGGCACCACTTGTCATCTAAGCCTAAATGTTTTAAAATAATTTGAACAGTCATTTTTTGTGGATGTAATAGGGCGTATGTTGCTGGTCATTAAGGGGATAATAAACTTCTGCAAATTAAGAAAATACTTTGTAGATTGTTGAAGGTCTGGGTTCTGGATCTTGCAGAATACTCTAGAGCTTGTCTGAGGCTGGGTAAAAACACCAATTTCAATTGTTTTGTGCACTATGTGGCAGCAATGTTTCAACAATGTATAAAATAGTAAACACTGTTAGTACTGAAAAAACATGAAAGTTCCGTAGCTTTGGAGGCATGCTCTTCAACAAAGAACACTAAGAGAATGAAGTAAATATGATAAAGGTAAATTATAAAATAAATTGGAAAATGCTTGTTTTAATTGTATTCTCAGTCTGATTCATTAAAGTTTAATTTTACTTTTATGTTCCTTTAAATTATAGGAAATAATTATCCATTTTATGGGGTATTTGGTATAAAAAGTTTGTTTCAAATGTCCCTTTCAATTAAATGTAACATTCAAATTACAAATTACAAATTAAGATGTTACATTATTCCATTTCTAATACTATTATATTTTCACTCACTATTTTTCTGTTCAAATTATATATATATATATATATATATATATATATATATATATATATATATATATATATATATATATATATATATATATATATATATATATATATCAAATTACAAATATCCCTTACTTTGTTTTGTAAGATAATTTTTGTGTTCTTGCAAATTAACAGTAATTTTATTAAATTTCTTCTATTGCAATAATTTCACATATCCTTAGGGAACGTTTATTTGTTAACAGTATTAGAAGGAAAAAAAGTTAAGTTAATAACGTACAACATAAATCACTGAAATAGCCTTTGCTCGCAGAAGTAATATAATAAATATCAATGAAATATATCTTAATTGCTTTATCTCTATTATAATGAGTCTATCGGGCTCATTAGCGATAACTTCTGAATTAAATCCAGGTAAAGTGATGTTTCCTATTCAACTGAACTATTTTCTTCTTTGAATATTTTGTCTTAAAATGAAAGGTAGAGATTTGTAACATTACATTGTTGAAGTTTTAAATGGAATTAAATACTTGTCTGATTTTAGCTGCATTGCAGAACAGGTTTGTGAGATACAAGTTTGTCTAGAACCCAGAAAAAAGCTAGTTGACTTTAAAGGGGCATTCTAGTCAAAAAGAAAATGTTCATGTGTGTATTTTAGTTTAGAAAAGAGGCATTTTTCCAATGTACTTGTATTAATAAAAAGCTTCTTGGGGTACATTGCAACCACATTTAAATACTGCTCATGTTCAGAGAGAGTGGATTATCATGTATCACATCAGTAATGATTACATTTACATCATACAAACCTTCACCCTCTGAGCAGATGTGGTGTTTGAATGAGGATGAACTCGGCATTGCAGCATATGTACATATGCCCCTGAAACAATAAGAACTTTTACTAGAAGCTAATGCAAACATAATGTAAAAATTATTTTCTTATAAATTAAAACTCACTTCTGAAAATTTCAATTTAGGTGCCTTTAAATGTTTTGGGGTATTTTTGTATTTGTAGTGTGTGCAACTGTCTTACAGACCTGTATTAACTGTCATTACTGTCATATACTGTGTTGCCCTATAAATATCTGCTCTCACTATTATTACTTTCCTTCCTTCCAACTTCCTATGCTATGGTTCTTTCTATTACCACTCATCAGACTATCACTTACCTTAATTAGCATCGAGCTGTCTGTGAAAGGTCACTTTTTTTAGGCTTATCATCTCTACTCTGACAGTTCTTCTTCATCCTAACAAAATCAATCTTGACCTTACTTTACAAATTGTTGTAACTTCAGTCCACATGACAATCTCTCCATACCCTTCAACCTGCAAATTGCAAGTTCCTTGGAGCAGAGCCCTCTTCCTCTTGTATTATCACTAGCAATATCACTAGTTTTACTGGCAAGTAGTAATTTCCTGACTAAATCATAAAATAGATCTATGTTTGGAAACTTTTGATGTTTAAAAAAAAAAAGGTTATGCTGAAAATAGTCAGTCTCTAAAACAACTTTAGTTCTCATCTCCTGCGTCTATTGCGGAAGGATTTGATTTATTTTTATCTGTAAATCATCCCTCATAAATAAGATTAATTTTCCCTATACTTTATTGTTATCCGTAATCACTTTTGCTTTATAGTATTTAGTAACATAAGCCTCCAATATAGCTTGTTTAACCGGGCTGCTTTTGATTGAACTAATCGAGGGGATAACTTTATTTATCCAATTTTTAGAACAATTCCCCATTGAATAAGTTTATATTCTGTTCCCCAATTTGTTGCTTTATTTAAAAATAGAATATTTTCTACTTATATTCTCACATTTTTCCTCAGAATTGTTGAAAATAGTAACTCAATTTTTCCTCATAGCTGACACAATTTTGTACATGCAAATAACAAGTGAAGTATGTTAGGATCTGCCTCACTGCATTTTTTACATGAATTTTCAATTTGTGATTTCCAATTTTGTTCTCTCCTGGGCGTAATATAATCAAAGTTAAGAAGCCTAAAATGTGATTCTCTGATTTTAGTGTATCTAGTTACAGCCTTAATAATGGCAAAGCTTTTTTTATTTTAGATTCATTACTAAAGTGTTGGGCAAACCTATCCCATCTGCTGTTATTTTCTTTAGTTATTTTCTCCTCTGTTGGAGATTGTAGAAGGCTATAAATATATGATACTAGACCTTTCTTGACCTTAGGGCAATCTAATATTGGATGTTTTTGACCTAAATGTGGTATATTTTTAACCATCTGAAGTAAATAGTGTTTTGCCTGCATATAATAAAACCATTCTTTTGATAATCTTGGTTAAGGGATCAAACAAATGATTAATAGAGATGATATTTTTACTTTTCCAAAGTTGGAATGTCTTAATTTGCAGCCCAGGTAAAAACCGAGGATTAAAAAAAGAGGGAAGCTGTTTTGTTAAGGTATATTTCCCCCCCCCCCCCCATAGATTTCATTGTTGTTCTCCAGGCTATAAAAATCTCTTTCAATAGAGGGTGGGAATATATTCTAAGCCCTAATTCTTTATTTGATGCATGGAGAACAAAGAGAGGAGATAAGGGGGCGCAGATTGTTTCATCCATATTACAATTCGTAAAATTTTCTGTACTAGCTAACCAGTCTACCGCGATTCTCAGCAAAGTTGTTCGGTTGTACATTTTAATATCAGGTAAACCCAATCCTCCTTTTGAGGGGGGAGAGGAATAAAATGTATCCATCCGTATTCTAGGTTTTTTCCCTCGCCAGAGAAAATGTCTCAGGGCTTTTGTAAACTTAATGAGATCTAATGTGTTTATTGCAAGGGGTAGCATCCTAAGAGGGTACAGGATTCTTGGAAGAATAAACATTTTAAAGGCTGCCACCCTCCCTGTAAGAGAAAGTGGCAGATTAACCCAATTTTCTAGTTTCTTAACATTTTTTGAAGAATTTTGGATATATTTAAGCTATACCAAATTGTTGGATTTGCTGTCAGATATATCCCCAAATATTTTAGAGTCTTTGTTTCTATAAAAGGATATGTCTGGTCTAAGATTGTTTTTTTAGCCATAGAATCTTAGATTTAGAATAGTTTATTTTATAACCCGAAACTTTTCCATATTCTTCTAGTACTTTTATAACTGTAGTAACTTGTTTTTCTGGTGAAGTTATACATAATAGAAGATCATCTGCGAAGAGTGAGGTCTGAAAACTTACCTATATTGGTCCCTATCAAGAGCTCTCTAAGTTTGATAGCCAGAGGTTCCAAAATTAGATAAAAAAGGAGAGGTGGGGGCACCCTTGTCTAGTTCCTCTACCTAAGGAAAAGGAAGGTGACATATAGTTGTTGCTTAGAATTGTAGCACTAGAATCCGAATAAATTTTAGAGATCAGATCCACAAAATTCCCCTGCAGACCAAACCTCAGTAAAGTTTCAGACATGAAGTTCCATTAGACTCTGTCGAAGGCCTTCTCTGCATCCAGAGATAGAAGAAACTCCTCCGGCAGAGCCTAAAAATCATCTCCCCAAATTCCCAGCTGTATTGACAAATCACTTGTAATATTTTCTAAAATTCAGTTATGGTGTTCTCCCCATCACAAATCCCGCCTGGTCTAAAGGAAGGAGCTTAGGCAGGATTACTTTTAATCTCTCCGCCAGAATTTTCATGAAGATCTTGTAATCAAGATTCAGGAGTGATATTGGTCTATAAGAGGATACTTGTGAAGGATCTTTATCTTCCTTCGGCAGCAATATAATATTGGCTGCCTTAAATTGAGATGGAACTTTCTTATTGTAGGAGTAAAACTGCTCATATAATTCTTTAAGATCATAGATAATATCTTCTTTCAATAACCAATAGAATTCTAATGATAGACCATCCGGTCCAAGAGCTTTTCCCTTTCTCATATTTTTCATAGTTTTAATAATTTCTTGTTCTGTTATGGGTGCATTTAAAGCCTCCATGTCTTCTACTAAAATTTTAGGAAGTTTTATCTATTCCAGAATCCACTGTATATCCTCGCTTTTAGGGTTCTGTGAGGTATATAGGTTTAAAAATAGTTTTTAAAGAGCGATATTATGTCCTCTATTTTATTTGTAATTTTTGTTCCATCATTTATTGTCGCTATGGGAGTTTTATTTTTAGCTTTGTTAAAAAGGTTCACTAAATATTTCCCCACCTTGTTCACAAATCTCTCAAATTGCATTGCATTTTTAGCTATAGATTTTCCTGCTAGGCTTAGTAGAAGGAGATCTCTTTATTTTTTAATTTTGTAATAGTTATATCTATTTTCTTTTGATGGTTGTTTTTTAATGCGCGTATATGCTGCAGCAAGATTAACTGCTAATTTTGTGTTTACAGTTTTCCCTTCCTTCCTTAGTTTTATTAAATAAGATTTAACTTCCTCTTTCAGTGTCGCTTTAGCCGACTCCCAATAAATTATCTTTTTATCTTTATACTCCCTGTTATTGAGACTGTACTCATTTCATTTTTGTTTCAGAAACTCTGCAAATTTAGACGATTTAACCAAATAGTTAGGAATATAAAAAACAACATAATTAGATTTATTTGGCTCACTTAGAGATAGGGTATATGGAGAGTTATCCGAGAGAACAAATTCCAAAATTTTTGTTTCTATAACTTTTGTCATTAAAGACTCCGATATTAGAAATAAGTCTAATCTAGAAATGGTATTGTTTGTTTTAGATGAACAAGTATATTGTAAACTATTTGGATTTAAGAGTCTCCGTACATCAACTAATTTATAATTATCATATTTTAACTGGGAGTTCCGTTTCCTATGTTTCTTTTTTCCTTGAAGTTCCAAAACTGAATTTGGTGTCACATTATAATCCCCCATTATTATCAATTTATCATCTGGAAACTTATCTAAGATTCTATATATTTTTTTCCAGAATTTCCAATCAGATTTATTTTGCCCATATATGTTCCCTATTATATAATCCTTACCCTCAATGGTTATGTGTATAAATATATATCTCCCTTCCTTGTCTATTATTTTATGTTTTATTTTGTATTTTAGGTTTTGATTTAACAGGATTGCTACCCCTCTCACTGCTTTAATATAAGATGAGCTTACAACCTCCCCAATCCACCTTGCCTTGATGTTTGAGTGTTCTAATTCAGAATGGTGTGTTTCCTGTGAACTTATAATGTTAACTTTTTTCTTACTCAAATAATTTAAAATAGCCTTGCGTTTGATCGGGGAGTGAATTCCCCACACATTCCATGAAAGGAATTTAACCATTACTTAATAAAAGGAGTGATCTAGACTCATCCATCTGAGAGGAGAGAGAAAAAAATGCCAACACCCAATACACTACTACATAAATTTGCTACATCAAAACATTTTTTTGAGAAGTTCATCTGTATATCTAATTTCAGATGTATAAATCTGACTTCCCACTCTAACAGGGGAAAGAGAGAGAAGAAAAAAATATATAGTGACATTTCTTTTTCAATAAAAAATTCCTTATACTGATTTTACCTAAAGTAACCCCGTATCGTACTACATATGGCATAGCGCCCAAGGAACTATGTTGTAAACATTTATCCCCTTGTGACATCCCAAGAGCTTTACCAAATACTATAATGTGCCCTTCTCTTATGTTCTATATTGCTGTCACTCAAAAAAAAACAAAAAACTTTCATTAACATTTGTTAAATAAACATAGTCTAACTGCTTTGTCATTTAAGCAAAGACCTTCTATTGGAAACCATAAAATGAGTGAATTCCCTAAGTCTTTATCTTAAATAATTACCTTCTCGTGACCTTACTACAAATTATATGTCATTATATGCAATTAAACATACAGTGTATTCTATTAGAGTCTAGTAAAATTACTATTCTCTAACTATTAATACATCCAAATGTCCTACTGGCAATTTACTTTGTAATTAACACATAACTTTACTGCCCTTTAAAAGCGTCAGGCTTTTAATGCTAAAACCATAATATACCCGAACCTATAGATTAACCCAGTGACTTCTGGTGACTTAACAGATAGTACATTTTCCTAGAGCATTTGGCTTAGCCCTTTACCATTTGGTAATAAGGCTGGCATATTGTGTTTTAAACAAGAACCTTCTATTAAGATGCCATAGAATATATAATTTCCCCAAAACAATTTCTTAAACTTTAGACATCTGGTGATCTTACTGGGAATTATGTAACTTGGTGTACAACTTAACAAACCCTAAATTCTGTTATTCTATTACTATATTGTGATATTTCTATTATCAACTAAAATTAGATCAGGGTGTCCTGATGACACTTTATATTGAAATTAACCCACCTCTTTTACTACCCATTGTAGGCAACCACCTCTTAGTGAAAAGGCCCAAGTTTAGCTAGACCTTTATAATAACCCAGTATCTTCTATTGGCTTAACAAAATAGTAAAATCTGTTAATAGAATTATGTCTTGAACATATACCTTCTGATGCCCTAACTAGCATCTTTATATCTTAATATACATTTTATCATGCCAGCAATACCATTGTGAAGTTTAGAGAAAAAAGGATTGAGAAGCCAATCCAATCATTTAAATAATCGTATTATCTTTGTCTTAAAAAATTTTGCGCTTCTCCAGGAGTGTCAAAAACAAAAAAAAATTGCCAACTCAAATCCTAAATTTAGCTGGGTACAGTAAAGAAAAGTTTTTCCCCTCTTTTACAAGTTGTGAGCAAATACTGGAGAAGAGTCTCCTTTTAGTCGCAGTCTCATAGGAAAAGTCCTGAAACAACAGTAATCTTCCTTCCTTGTAGGTTATTGCACTGTACGAAAGACTCTAATTAAAAATAGTCACGTTTTGTTGTAACTAAAAGTGGCCATTTTAAAACAATTCACTAAAAAAAATGTTTCTGTCTTGTATTAAATGATTTTTTGCAATAGTGTTGTGGAATATTGTTCTTGCGAGTCTGCAGCTGATATTTATGAAGCAATGTGAAATGATAAATATGGGAAGTGAATGCAACCTGCAATTTGCAATCACGGGCAGACAGGTTCACTACATGTGAACTTTGTGCATCTAAAGTTCTAAACAAAGCCTTATATACAATCCAAGTATTATTAACTTACCTTGCAGTATTTTTTTCTTCTAACCTGTGCCCATCAGTAGAACTGTTAAAATGATCTTTTCATGGAGTTACAAGAATTTCTTCATATTTTCAGTACCAATTTATATTGCTTTAAAAGGACATAGAAGTGAAAATTAATCTTTCATTATTCAGACAAAGCATGCTATAAAACAAATCTAAATCTATTTTACTTTGGTCTCTTTTTATCCTTATTGAACAGTATAACTAGGCAAATTTAATAAAATAGAATTATTTTTAAAATAGAATACTATATCTGAATCATTACGTTTTATTTAGATTTTCATGTTGTTTTGACTTAAGCATACTGTAGGTAGATACTATAAATAGATGCTGTAAATAAATACTGCAGATATATAGATATATACTGTAGATAGATGATTTATAGACAGACAGACAGACAGACAGATAGATAGATAGATAGATAGATAGATAGATACTGTAAATAGATAGATAGAAGATAGATGATAGATAGATAGACAGATACTGTAAATAGATACTTTAGATAGATAGAAACATGTTATGCATTTTCACATGTATGTTTTTTTAACCTTCATGTGCCTTTAAGATAGTGTGGAGACTTATTTCTCTCCATCCATCATTAGCATATCTGTTGTTTCTAATTAGGAGATACAGAATAAAGGAAGGCAGAGTTTACAATCGGTGTCATTTCTTGGTGCAGTGTAAGAATGAACCTGTCAGTTTGAATGTGAGCTGAAATCAGTCTCACCACAACACCATGTAACTAACTTCACTAAGTGACACTGCAGCCTCAGACTCCTTCATATAGGTATCCTTTGTTTTGTTTTTCCATTTGCTGTCTGTTTGTCACTGCTATAACTCACTAAATGCTTAAATATGCAAGTGCCTGGTATATTGATTGTTTATGTTACTGGAATAAAAGCTCCATACTTAAAGGGGGATTCAGATATTTTATGCCATCCACAAGAATAAGAAAGTGGGAAATGTACTAAAAATGTTTTCGTTCATATGAGAGATGCATTTATAAGGGGCATATATACAAGTGCAAAAATAAAATGCTCTGTGTGTGTTATTATACTGTTGTACTATTACTTGCACATATTTATGTTTTAACCCCCCAAATGAGTTAAATACAAAGTTAAAGTCAACTCCAGATCAGCAAAACACTACTGGGACCTTACTGCACATCTGGTGATCCAATGGCAAAAAAAGATATGTGTGGAGCAACCATTAACCAGTAACGCATTGCTGCAAAGGATACTAATAACACAAACTACATTTGATAACATAAGTAAATTTAGACATGCTGACATACATACATATATATAGAGCTTGGCACTCAGTCACTAATGCTAGTGTAAAATATTTAATAACAGACTAATCCGAGGGAACTCTTAACAATGGTTTAAGTATACATTTAAACTACCATACACTACCTATGAAAACCCACTTCCCCAGTGAGCATTATAAGCAAGTACCTACCCACCAATGAGGTGTCATAGGAAGTGACTATTGCCCAATGTGCATTAGTATGAAATGTACTGATACTGCTACATTTTGTTGTTCAGTTTAAACTTAAACAGTTGTGCCTTCTCATCTTTTCATGAACAGTGCTACATAATTAGTGTGTTGCACTTTCAAATAAAAAAATCTAGCTCCTAAAAGAGCCGAAGGCCGCAAACGATCTCCTTCATTCACATTCAGCAGCCAACAAAAAAATATCTGACAGTCTCTAGTGTTCATAAATACACTCTGAATGGCACAAGCATTCATGTGTACATTTTTAACTTGGTATCTTAGATGTTATATGTGTTTATCTCTCCATCAGTATAGTATTAAAGGGATATGAAACCCAAATGTTTTCTTTCGTGATTCAGATAGAGCATGCAATTTTAAAGGGACAGTCAACACTATAATTTTTGTTGTTTAAAAAAAAAAAAGGATAATCCCTTTATTACCTATTCCCCAGTTTTGCATAACCAACACAGTTATATTAATATACATTTTACCTCTGTGATTACCTTGTATCTGAGCCTCTACAAACTGCCCCCTTATTTCAGTTCTTTTGACAGACTTGCATTTTATCCAATCAGTGCTGACTCCTAGGTATCTTCATGTGCAAGAGCTCAATGTTATCTATATGACACACATGAACTAATGTGCCGTAGTGGTGATAATTCCTATAACAGTGTTAATTATGCAAAGCTGGGGAATGGGTAATAAAGGGATTATCTATCTTTTTAAACAATAACAATTCTGGAGTAGACTGACTTTAAATATTCTAATGACACATTAGCAGAATTTGTGGGGATCAGTTTTAAGATATAATTAGTTTCTTCTTTGTTTAAATGTTGGTTTTTTTTTGTATTTGCCTTTTTTTATTATCAAACAAAATTCTTAGTATTTCAGATTTCTGGTGCATAAGCATTATTTAAATAGAATAAAAATATTGCAATAGCATAAGCTACCTCTATGCAATTATAATTAGTAAATGGTCTGTAGATTGCAGTTTAAACAACTTGCTATTAATGGTGCATTCTGCCACCTAGTGGACAGTTCACATGCTTAATTCTACCTTGCATAACTGTTGCAATAAAAAGGAACTCTGCTGTTATGATGGGGTTATGCATTTTACTGCTCACATTTTATTTCCTTAAATGCCAACAAAGGACAGCAGTATGTTAGCTCGTAAAAAAAAAAAAGAAGCAGGCATACAATACCTTTGTAATAAAATGAAACAAATTGATGTAAAGGTGATATGATTAATGGAAATTCCAACAGTTCTACACAGGAAAAATGTTTCACAACCTAGGGATTAGGGACTAGTAATGGAAGATAAAAGTTTAGCTTTACACACCATTATGTTTTAATGACTAAAATCAATCCTACAGAATAGTGTGCTCTTACCCAGGCACTGGATGTTTGTGTAGCTTTTATAGAACAATCTAATGAGCATCATATTCAGATCAGCTTTAGGAAAAGAGAGACTTTATACATGTGCACTGGTAAACTAGCAGCCCATATCATTTGCATTAACAATATATTTATTAATGAGTTTCTGTTTTATTTGAAAATCCACACAATAGACATTTCAAGCTAAACTGCAATGCATTGGTAAAGTAATTCCATAGCACTGGATACATGGGGGGGGGGGGGGGTAATGTAACAACTCGTATATAGATACATATAACAGACTAAACAAATAAATAAATATACAGGGTGAGCAGGGTACTGATGTAAAGATATTAAAGGCTTTCCAACAAAATAAATATTTTCTACAGTATAGAGGGCATTTTTTTAGAAGTAGTATTTATAATAGTATAAAAGGAATAAAAAATTAATAATAAAAATAATATAATTATTATTTAAATTTGTTTTCTTTATTAGAAGCCATATTATACCAAGTAAGATCATTTAAAGACACATGCAATTCAAAAATAAACTTTTATGAATCAAATAGTGTATGCAGTTTTAAGATCATTTTTAATTTACTTCTATTGTCAAATTTACTTTGTTCCGTTTGTATGCTTTGAGGAAAAGCATACCTAGGTTGGCTTATGCACTTCTGGGCAATAGCTAGTGATTTGGTGGTTATGTATGTATTCATCATTTCATTGGTTCGCCAGATGCATTCAGCTAGCTCCCAGTAATGGATTGCATGGTTAAACACATAGTTATATGCAAGCAACAGTGCAATAATAGAATGTATTTGACAAATTTTATAAGCTTTCTGACTGCACTAGTGCTATGGTAACACAAAATATTGGTGCACGTTTTTAATCCATTTAGTAACTTCTTTTTAACCCCTTTCACCATAACTTTGCTGCTTTAAACCCTTAAATATTTAATCAATTGTAATTTACACATTTAGTTTTACACATAAGCTCATTTAAGTGGTTTCCTGTTTTACTACCTATGTTTCATTTTTTAACAGGTATGGGGATATGGTTCCGAAGACAATAGCAGGGAAGATTTTTGGTTCCATATGTTCTCTAAGTGGGGTGTTGGTCATCGCTTTGCCAGTTCCTGTAATTGTTTCCAATTTCAGTCGCATCTATCACCAGAATCAGCGAGCAGACAAACGCAGAGCACAGAAGGTTGTATTCTTTAGATTTTTTATGTGTATAGTTTTATTATGTTAAAAATACATTTATACAACAAAAACATATCATCACAGTAAAGAAATTATACAAAAATGACAAATGAATACACTCTTATTGTTACTTTATTTGAATCAAAGCCAAAAAAAAGTATTTGGAATGTCTATCAATGGTACAGCAATCATTTTGATCATCGGATCGAGATGATTGACAGCCCCCTTTTGCACGTAATTGGTCACGTGCAAGCAGGGGGCGGCATTGTACAATAAGCAGATTGAGCAATAGTGAATGTGGGCAGTGTCCTGCTGCCCACATGTTGCAAGGCTGAGCAGACGAGGTTCACAACAGTGAACCTTATCCGCCCACCTTTTGTTAAATGGAACCCAAATTGCTTTGACATCAGAATGAAGCAAAGTAAAACTCTATATTTAAAGGGACAGTTAACCCAATTTGTTTCTCTTTTGATTCAGATAGAGCATACAATTTTAAGCAACTTTCTAATTTACTCCTATTATCAATTTTTTGTTCTCTTGTTATCTTTATTTGAAAAAGAAGGCATTTAAGCTAAGGAGTCAGCAAAGTTTTGGTTCAGACCCTGGACAACATTTGTTTATTGGTGAGTGAATTTATACACCATACAGCAAGAACAACCCAGGTTGTTCACCAAACATGGGCTGGCGTCTAAACTTACATTCTTGCTTTTCAAATAAATATACCAAGAGAATGAAGAAAATTTGATAATAGGAGTAAATTAGAAAGTTGCTTAAAATTGCATGCTCTATCTGAATCACGAAAGAAACAATTTGAGTTCAGTGTCCCTTTAATTTATCTGTGTGATAATTGCTTAACACAAATTCCTATACTAAGACATATTCTTTTGTCAACTTCACATTATTATTACGGAAAGATAAACATTTTCTATCAAGCATATGAAAAAAGCATTTATAGATTCATGGAAAAAACTTTCATGATTAAAATAGACCATACCATAAAAAAAAAAACAATTTGCACTATCAAATTCACCTCTTTCTTTTGATATCTTTTGTTGAAGCTTAGCTTTTTTCAACATTCGTATAGCAGGCTCAAGAACATACACAGGTCTTGAGCACCTTATGTACAGTATATCCATGTTACAGATAATATTGCAGACACAGCTGATAATAATGCTATGGTCGAGCGAACGCTCCTGAGACTACTGCAGTATTCTCTCATGAAAAGGAGCTACACAGTGGCTGTTCTACAAACTTATTATGAGGGCAAACACTTCTGGGTTTAGTTGCTGGTGTTCCGCCTGTGCAGTATAGGGGAGGTGGATTAGCAATTGCTCTGAGGACAGAGCCAGGAGGTCTGGGGGTGTGGTTAGGCTATTGTGAGACATTGGGGCCTATCTATTAAGCTCCGAAAGGAGCTTGACGGCCCGTGTTTCTGGCGAGTCTTCAGATTCGCCAGAAACAGCAGTTATGAAGCAGCGGTCACAAAGACCGCTGCTGCATAACCCTGTCAGCCTGCTCTGAGCAGACGGACAGACATCGCCGGAAATCAACCCGATCGAGTATGATCGGGTTGATTGACACCTCCCTGATGGCCGCGAGTCTGCAGGGGGCGGCATTGCACCAGCAGCTCTTGTGAGCTGCTGGTGCAATGCTGAATACGGAGAGCGTATTGCTCTCCGCATTAAGTGAGGTCTGGTGGACCTGATCTGCACTGTCGGATCAGGTCTGCCAGACTTTGTTAAATAGAGGCCATAGTCTGCCTAAAAGGATAGGCTCAGGGAATAGTCATTTCTTCTGTTAAGTGTGATCAGTCCACGGGTCATCATTACTTCTGGAATATTACTCCTCCCCAACAGGAAGTGCAAGAGGATTCACCCAGCAGAGCTGCATATAGCTCCTCCCCTCTACGTCACTCTCAGTCATTCTCTTGCACCCAACGACTAGATAGGATGTGTGAGAGGACTATGGTGATTATACTTAGTTTTATATCTTCAATCAAAAGTTTGTTATTTTAAAATAGCACCGGAGTGTGTTATTATCTCTCTGGCAGAGTTTGAAGAAGAATCTACCAGAGTTTTTGTTATGATTTTAGCCGGAGTAGTTAAGATCATATTGCTGTTTCTCGGCCATCTGAGGAGAGGTAAACTTCAGATCAGGGGACAGCGGGCAGATGAATCTGCATAGAGGTATGTAGCAGTTTTTATTTTCTGACAATGGAATTGATGAGAAAATCCTGCCATACCGATATAATGTCATGTATGTATACTTTACACTTCAGTATTCTGGGGAATGGTACTTCACTAGAATTACACTGTAAGAAATACATAAAGCTGTTTAATAACTAGAGATTATGTTTAACGTTTTTGCTGGAATGTAAAATCGTTTTCATTTACTGAGGTACTGAGTGAATAAATGTTTGGGCACTATTTTTCCACTTGGCAGTTGCTTAATCTGTTTTCTGACAGTTTCTGTTCTCCCTCACTGCTGTGTGTGAGGGGGAGGGGCCGTTTTTTTGGCGCTTTTACTACGCATCAAATATTTCAGTCAGCAACTCATTGTATTCCCTGCATGATCCGGTTCATCTCTACAGAGCTCAGGGGTCTTCAAAACTTATTTTGAGGGAGGTAATTTCTCTCAGCAGAGCTGTGAGAATTATAGTTTGACTGAGATAAAAAACGTTTATTCTGTAATTTGTTTCCTGCTTTCAGAATTTGTTATCTTTGCTAATGGGATTAAACCTTTGCTAAAGTTGTGTTATTTACAAGGATTGAGGCTATAACTGTTTCAATTTATTAATTTTCAACTGTCATAGATCTTCTGTGCTTCTTAAAGTACGTTTTAATATTATTCTAATTGAATTGTATTTCCAAGTTACAAGTTTATTTGCTAGTGTGTTAAACATGTCTGATTCAGAGGATGATACCTGTGTCATTTGTTGCAATGCCAAAGTGGAGCCCAATAGAAATTTATGTACTAACTGTATTGATGCTACTTTAAATAAAAGTCAATCTGTACAAATTGAACAAATTTCACCAAACAACGAGGGGAGAGTTATGCCGACTAACTCGCCTCACGTGTCAGTACCTACATCTCCCGCTCAGAGGGAGGTGCGTGATATTGTAGCACCGAGTACATCTGGGCGGCCATTACAAATCACATTACAGGATATGGCTACTGTTATGACTGAGGTTTTGGCTAAATTACCAGAGCTAAGAGGTAAGCGTGATCACTCTGGGGTGAGAACAGAGTGCGCTGATAATATTAGGGCCATGTCAGACACTGCGTCACAGGTGGCAGAACATGAAGACGGAGAGCTTCATTCTGTGGGTGACGGTTCTGATCCAAACAGACTGGATTCAGATATTTCAAATTTTAAATTTAAACTGGAAAACCTCCGTGTATTACTAGGGGAGGTGTTAGCGGCTCTGAATGATTGTAACACAGTTGCAATACCAGAGAAAATGTGTAGGTTGGATAAATATTTTGCGGTACCGACGAGTACTGAGGTTTTTCCTATACCTAAGAGACTTACTGAAATTGTTACTAAGGAGTGGGATAGACCCGGTGTGCCGTTCTCACCCCCTCCGATATTTAGAAAAATGTTTCCAATAGACGCCACCACAAGGGACTTATGGCAAACGGTCCCTAAGGTGGAGGGAGCAGTTTCTACCTTAGCTAAGCGTACCACTATCCCGGTGGAGGATAGCTGTGCTTTTTCAGATCCAATGGATAAAAAATTAGAGGGTTACCTTAAGAAAATGTTTGTTCAACAAGGTTTTATATTGCAACCCCTTGCATGCATTGCGCCGATCACGGCTGCAGCGGCATTCTGGATTGAGTCTCTGGAAGAGAACATTGGTTCAGCTACTCTGGACGACATTACGGACAGGCTTAGAGTCCTTAAACTAGCTAATTCATTCATTTCGGAGGCCGTAGTACATCTTACTAAACTTCAGGATTCGCCATTCAGGCACGCAGGGCGCTGTGGCTAAAATCCTGGTCAGCTGATGTTACTTCTAAGTCTAAATTGCTTAATATACCTTTCAAAGGGCAGACCTTATTCGGGCCCGGGTTGAAAGAGATTATCGCTGACATTACAGGAGGTAAAGGCCATGCCCTGCCTCAGGACAAAGCCAAAGCCAAGACTAGACAGTCTAATTTTCGTTCCTTTCGTAATTTCAAAGCAGGAGCAGCATCCACTTCCTCTGCACCAAAACAGGAAGGAGCTGTTGCTCGCTACAGACAAGGCTGGAAACCTAACCAGTCCTGGAACAAGGGCAAGCAGACTAGGAAACCTGCTGCTGCCCCTAAAACAGCATGAATTGAGGGCCCCCGATCCGGGATCGGATCTAGTGGGGGGCAGACTTTCTCTCTTCGCCCAGGCTTGGGCAAGAGGTGTTCAGGATCCCTGGGCGCTAGAGATAATATCTCAGGGATACCTTCTGGACTTCAAATACTCTCCTCCAAGAGAGAGATTTCATCTGTCAAGATTGTCAACAATCCAGACAAAGAAAGAGGCGTTTCTACGCTGCGTACAAGAGCTCTTGTTAATGGGAGTAATCCATCCAGTTCCACGATCGGAACAGGGACAGGGGTTTTACTCAAATCTGTTTGTGGTTCCCAAAAAAGAGGGAACTTTCAGACCAATCCTGGACTTAAAGATCCTAAACAAATTCCTAAGAGTTCCATCGTTCAAGATGGAGACTATTCGGACAATTTTACCTATGATCCAAGAGGGTCAGTACATGACCACTGTAGATTTAAAAGATGCTTACCTTCACATACCGATTCACAAAGATCATTATCGGTACCTAAGGTTTGCCTTCCTAGACAGGCATTACCAGTTTGTGGCTCTTCCATTCGGATTGGCTACAGCTCCAAGAATCTTCACAAAGGTTCTGGGTGCTCTTCTGGCGGTGCTAAGACCGCGGGGAATCTCGGTAGCTCCATACCTAGACGACATTCTGATACAAGCTTCAAGCTTTCAAACTGCCAAGTCTCATACAGAGTTAGTGCTGGCATTTCTAAGGTCACATGGATGGAAGGTGAACGAAAAGAAAAGTTCACTCGTTCCACTCACAAGAGTTCCCTTCCTGGGGACTCTTATAGATTCTGTAGAAATGAAGATTTACCTGACAGAGGACAGGCTAACAAGACTTCAAAGTGCTTGCCGCACCCTTCATTCCATTCAACACCCGTCAGTGGCTCAATGCATGGAGGTAATCGGCTTAATGGTAGCGGCAATGGACATAGTACCCTTTGCACGCTTACACCTCAGACCACTGCAACTGTGCATGCTAAGTCAGTGGAATGGGGATTACTCAGACTTATCCCCTTCTCTGAATCTGGATCAAGAGACAATAAATTCTCTTCTATGGTGGCTTTCTCGGCCACATCTGTCCAGGGGGATGCCATTCAGCAGACCAGACTGGACAATTGTAACAACAGACGCCAGCCTTCTAGGTTGGGGTGCCGTCTGGAATTCTCTGAAGGCTCAGGGACAATGGAGTCAGGAGGAGAGTCTCCTGCCAATAAACATTCTGGAATTGAGAGCAGTTCTCAATGCCCTCCTGGCTTGGCCCCAGTTGACAACTCGGGGGTTCATCAGGTTTCAGTCGGACAACATCACGACTGTAGCTTACATCAACCATCAGGGAGGGACAAGAAGCTCCCTAGCTATGATGGAAGTATCAAAGATAATTCGCTGGGCAGAGTCTCACTCTTGCCACCTGTCAGCAATCCACATCCCGGGAGTGGAGAACTGGGAGGCGGATTTCTTAAGTCGTCAGACTTTTCATCCGGGGGAGTGGGAACTTCATCCGGAGGTCTTTGCCCAAATACTTCGACGTTGGGGCAAACCAGAGATAGATCTCATGGCGTCTCGACAGAACGCCAAGCTTCCTCGTTACGGGTCCAGATCCAGGGATCCAGGAGCAGTCCTGATAGATGCTCTGACAGCACCTTGGGACTTCAGGATGGCTTACGTGTTTCCACCCTTCCCGTTACTTCCTCGATTGATTGCCAGAATCAAACAAGAGAGAGCATCAGTGATTCTAATAGCACCTGCGTGGCCACGCAGGACTTGGTATGCAGACCTGGTGGACATGTCATCCTGTCCACCTTGGTCTCTACCTCTGAAACAGGACCTTCTGATACAGGGTCCCTTCAAACATCAAAATCTAACTTCTCTGAAGCTGACTGCTTGGAAATTGAACGCTTGATTTTATCAAGACGTGGGTTTTCTGAGTCAGTTATTGATACCTTAATACAGGCTAGGAAACCTGTTACCAGAAAGATTTACCATAAGATATGGCGTAAATACCTATATTGGTGTGAATCCAAAGGTTACTCTTGGAGTAAGGTTAGGATTCCTAGGATATTGTCTTTTCTACAAGAAGGTTTAGAAAAGGGTTTATCTGCTAGTTCATTAAAGGGACAGATCTCAGCTCTGTCCATTCTGTTACACAAACGTCTGTCAGAAGTTGCTGACGTCCAGGCTTTTTGTCAGGCTTTGGCCAGGATTAAGCCTGTGTTTAAAACTGTTGCTCCACCATGGAGTTTAAACCTTGTTCTTAATGTTTTACAGGGCGTTCCGTTTGAACCCCTTCATTCCATTGATATAAAGTTGTTATCTTGGAAAGTTCTATTTTTAATGGCTATTTCCTCGGCTCGAAGAGTCTCTGAATTATCAGCCTTACATTGTGATTCTCCTTATTTGATTTTTCATTCAGATAAGGTAGTCCTGCGTACTAAACCTGGGTTCTTACCTAAGGTAGTTACTAACAGGAATATCAATCAAGAGATTGTTGTTCCTTCTTTATGCCCAAATCCTTCTTCAAAGAAGGAACGTCTACTGCACAACCTGGATGTAGTCGGTGCTCTAAAATTTTACTTACAGGCAACTAAGGAATTTCGACAAACGTCTTCTCTGTTTGTCATTTACTCTGGGCAGAGGAGAGGTCAAAAAGCTTCCGCTACCTCTCTTTCTTTTTGGCTTCGTAGCATAATTCGTTTAGCTTATGAGACTGCTGGACAGCAGCCTCCTGAAAGAATTACAGCTCATTCTACTAGAGCTGTGGCTTCCACTTGGGCCTTCAAGAATGAGGCCTCTGTTGAACAGATTTGCAAGGCTGCAACTTGGTCTTCGCTTCATACTTTTTCCAAATTTTACAAATTTGACACTTTTGCTTCATCGGAGGCTATTTTTGGGAGAAAGGTTCTTCAGGCAGTGGTTCCTTCTGTATAAAGAGCCTGCCTATCCCTCCCGTCATCCGTGTACTTTTGCTTTGGTATTGGTATCCCAGAAGTAATGATGACCCGTGGACTGATCACACTTAACAGAAGAAAACATAATTTATGCTTACCTGATAAATTCCTTTCTTCTGTAGTGTGATCAGTCCACGGCCCGCCCTGTTTTTAAGGCAGGTAAATATTTTTTAATTTATACTCCAGTCACCACTTCACCCTTGGCTTTTCCTTTCTCGTTGGTCCTTGGTCGAATGACTGGGAGTGACGTAGAGGGGAGGAGCTATATGCAGCTCTGCTGGGTGAATCCTCTTGCACTTCCTGTTGGGGAGGAGTAATATTCCAGAAGTAATGATGACCCGTGGACTGATCACACTACAGAAGAAAGGAATTTATCAGGTAAGCATAAATTATGTTTTTTACCCTCCTCTTCATCCCCATAGAGATGGAAAATATAAGATTGCGGGTGCTTTGCACACATCGCTCCCATCCTAGAACCGCTGGTAGAGTTACATTTCAACAAAGAATACTAAGAGAAAGAGCTATGTTTCATAATAGAAGTAAACATGATTTTTTATTTATTTAAATGTATGGTTGATCTTTATAATGAAAGTATAAATTTGACTCCCTTGGCCCTTTAACCAAGCTTACATTAAAACAGTTTACATTTATATTGATTGTGACAAGAAAAGCTTATTTGTGCACAACTAATTGCTTACTAAGGGCCAGATTCTAAAAACCTTTACAGAGTGAAATTAGAGTGCAGAGTTCATAGGAGCGGAACTAATTGAATTCTCTAATTAAAATGGTGGCACCTGGATGTTCCAGAGAGATGAGAGCTGCCTCCCATATAAAGTTATGAAGCTCTCTGGTATGCAGGATCTCACAAGGGAGCACATGGCACTAATATAAGTTATCTGTTTTAAGAAAATACAAATTAAAATGAAATGTTTTCAATACAGTTTGACTTGTATTTGTCTATAGTTTAATATACATTACTTTTATGTCAGTTAAACAAGTGTATTGTAAACTCTTAACAAACTTGACCTATATATAGGCTGACCATATTGCCGCTTTAAGAAGGGACACATATGAAAAATACATAAGTTAGGGTCCTTATACAAAACATTTCTTTAAACAGTCCTGAAAACAGCCCTGACATATGTATTTTTCATATGTGTCCCTTTTTAAAGCAGCAATATGGTCACCCTACCTATATATAATAAGTAAGATTCTTACAGAATATAATTAAAATTGTGATGGAGCTTCAGACACAGCCAGGGAACTTCCTGTCCCTCTCACTATCTGAAAATGTCAGGTTTGTTTCTCATAGAAAAAAAAATACAAAGTATAAAAAAACACAGAAATTTACAGAGTATATTCTACATTTTACTATTATAAAACATTAAAAACACAATAGAAATTTGTACAATATCAATCCTAAATTCACTGCTCTATACAAAACCTTAAAACACAAAATAAAAAGTAAAAAGCTTAAATGTAATATAAAATACAAAGTAAAAAGTGTAAATGCAACAAAACTCCCATGTGATGGAGTGCTGTATTGTACTGTGCTTGTCTTTCTTTCATATCTAGAAATGCAGGGAACACCCATTACAGAGATATAGAAAAAAAGTTATTTTTTTTAGAATCTTATGAAAAATCTCGCAATGCTGAAGCATCATTTTATATAAGCTCATCTGATTAGAGAGCTTTAGTAAATCTGGTCCTAAGGGACATGGCTACACAAGTATAAAAAAGTAGTTTAATTTAAAAAAAAAAAAAAAAAAAGGAAAAAATTAATACATTTTTAAATTCAACACAAATCCCTTTAATATCTCCTTAAAATTCTTGGGTTTAAATTAAAATGATTATCTCATATTAACTAGGAACTCTCAGATTAAATTAAGCAATTTATTTTTCACATTTAACTAGGATCTCTGAGATTAAATGGAACAATTACTATTTCACAGTTAACTAGTAACTCCAAAGAGAACTAATGTATCATATGAGCAACCAGAGAGCCATTTATGAATAAAGCCGTTAGCCTTTCTACCGAACAAGATGTCAAAGTGGTAGCAATGCAGCCTCAATTTAAATAGAAAGCGTACAAGGCGTAGATAAAGAATTAAATATGATGAAGGATATGAATAACTTGACTTTTCAAGAGAATGCATCAATAATTCATTTAACAAAATCAATTTCTTCCACTAGAAATTAAACCCACTAGGAATCAGAATTAACAATGTTCTTTGTGATGTTATGAGCAGTACATATACATTGGCACTATTCTTCCATTGATGTAAATTCAATTGGTAACCTATTATTCTGTGTTATTACCATTTTGCATTATTTATGTATGTTTATTTCTGTTTTACTCCACAGAAATCACGGCTTGCAAGAATCCGCGTGGCAAAAAGTGGAAGCGCTAATGCTTATTTACAGAGTAAACGTAATGGTTTAATAAATGAGAAATTCAAGGTACATTTCTGTGGCTATTTATTTCAATTATATTTTTTTCTGTGCCTGTGAACATTATATTGAATATTATAAAACATAACATTAAATGGATATTGTAAAAAAAATAAAATGCTCTAAGTTCTGTTATGTTTACTTCATTGAACATAGCGTTTTATGGGCTAGATTACAAGTGGCTCGCTAACTGTTGCTCGTGAGTGATATCATCTTTTTGTGCGTGATGGAAAGATCTCTTGTATTACAAGTTGAAAGTAAATGGACATCGCAAGAGCACAATTACATTTTACTCTCTGCTTGCTATCGCGACTAAAAACCTTGCGTAGAGAGTAATTGCAATAAAAAAGTTGCACTAAATACAACATAAATATATTTAAAATTACAGTTACAATCATATAAACACTATCTGATAAAAAATATTCATATAAATATTTAAAAAAAAGTTATAAGGGCATAAAGGTATATGGTTTATGACAAGGTGTTTGACAGGCTTTATTGTATATATACATACATATACATGTCTAAATATGTGTATGTATGTGTATATATATATATAGCACAATCAAGTGGTGAAGCACTCTCAATTAACGTCTGGGGTGCACAGCATAAGTACAGACAATCCCAAAAAGAAGCAGGCACTCTCCGTTTGAATTTTCAAAATATTTTACTACGTGACGTTTCGGGGTTTCACCCCCGTCCTCAGACTTATAAGTCTGAGGACGGGGGTGAAACCCCGAAACGTCACGTAGTAAAATATTTTGAAAATTCAAACGGAGAGTGCCTGCTTCTTTTTGGGATTATATATATATATATATATATATATATATATATATATATAGAGTCCAAAAAGTAAATAAAGCACTCTCTGGTCTTCAGTCAACAGTGAATCAAAAACTATTTATTCAAGCCTGACGTTTCGGAGTAACCAAACCCCTTCCTCTGAGAAACAAATGAAGTGCAAACAAAACTAAAATAGGCCTGTAAGGCCCTCCTCAAACAGTCTGCCAATAAGAATGCAGCGTGTGCAAAATATACATGTAACTTAGACAAGTAATCAAAGTGTATAGCTATTAACTGAATAGATCGTAAAAAATAGTAATAAGAGTAGTGGCTCCAGATCACAGTCCCAGGGACCCCAAATCCAAAGAGTCAAAATAATAACAATACAAATAAAAAGAAATGAAAAGAAACCTGTACACAAACAGAGCTGTCAAGCCTCTAATCCCATTGGAGGGCTTGCACATGCCCACACATGACGTGTCGACCAAACACAATCCATGAAATCAATCACTAAAGTCAGAGGCTATCTATATTGCTCACAAACCCCAAGTCAGCGCATCATAGGGTCATCATGGAGGCATCTCCGCCTCAAATAACACATGTGGATGCTGACCACAAACTGCCATGATCACTCTCCTCAGAACAAAAATGGATCAGTTGAACAACTCCTCGTGAGCTTCTCCCAAGCATCACTGGTCGTTAAGGAAACAAAGTGACATCACTTGCACTAGCCAATACTCACTATGATGTGTTGTGGGGGGGTCATGGAGTGAATCCGTATCCAGCAAAAAGAAACATAATAACAATAACCAATGTTTATAACACAAGACATTGCAAGAAAGGAACCCAATTCGTCATAGTGCAATAATGAAAATAAATACATGCATACCTAACCCATAACTTAGATCATCATAGTGCAATAATGAAACTAAATACATGCATACAGTATCTAACATAATAGGCTACAATAAAACAAAACAAAAATTAATACAAAAAATAAAAAGGCTAAGTACAAAAACTAATACAGTTAGGAGAAAAAACCTACAGACAAAGGCAGCATCGGTGTGTCAACCAAAAACTCATAAAATGAGTGTTAAATGCCCAGAGCCTAACTGGGGAATTATGTTAAATGAGAAGAAATAAACCATGCAACCAAGGGACAAAAAAGAAACTATAAACCGATAAAGAATAAATTCACAAGAGAGAACCAATCTCTCACGTCAAAATGTGAGGAAAAGAAAGATATATCAACAGTAAACACCTGTCATTGTCAGACAATATGTCTTAAATTCAAAGGTTAACTTTTTGGTATGGAGCCCAAGAGAATGAGGTCCTGGAGACACCACACAAGTGATCAGTGAACATAAAAATAACACATATTCATAATAAAATTTAAAATATATTAAAATCATGATATAAGAGAATATAAAATTGAACAGATTAATATATGACAGAACATCTATGCAGATATATACATAAATCTGGACTCTCATACAACGTATGAGGACTCTCATCTACAGGGGGAGAGCTTGCAACCAGTGAGGACTCTCAAAAAAACAACAATAAAGAAAAAAAATGACCAAAAATAAAAAATAAACAATAAAAATGAAAAAAAGGAAAAAAATTAAAAAAAGGAAAAAAGGAAAAAATTAATGAAAAAAAGGAAAAAATGGATCGTGGACTCCCATCAGATCCGATGAAGGTGCAGTCCAATCAGAGGTAACATTGCCACCCCGTATTCACATTAAGTACTTTGGGTGACAGAGTACCCAACTCAAAGATCCAGCATGTTTCCTTCTGAAGTTGAATCTTCTCTCTGTTACCCCCTCTTCGGAGGGGGGAACATCATCTATGATCCGGAAATGTAGATCATTCACCGAATGGTGAGCTTCAAGGAAGTGGCGTGCCAACAGTTAGTCGACTTTACCAGTTTGTAGTGCCTGACGTATGGACGAACGGTGATTTGCCATCCTTGTATGAGCATCATCACAGGTCTTTCCTGTGTAGAATTTGCCACATGGGCAATGAAGTAGATAGATAATATACAGTATGTAGTGGTGCACATCAGGAATGTATTGATCTGGTACTTCTTTTTCTTGTCCGGATGTTGGAACGAAGAGCCAGTCATCATGCTGTTACATGTGACACAACTGATACAGCAGAAACATCCCTTCTTTTTGAGCAGCCATGACCGAGGCTTCTCCTCAGTGGGCATGTCTGTATGAACAAGTAGATCCCTAAGGTTGTGTCCTCTTCTGCATGTTTTTGGTTGACACATGGATGCTGCCTTGATCTGTAGGTTTCTTCTCCTAACTGTATTAGTTTTTGTACTTAGCCTTTTTATTTTTTATATTATTTTTTGTTTCGTTTTATTGTAGCCTATTATGTTAGATGTGCATGTATTTATTTTCATTATTGCACGATGATGAATTGAGTTATGGGTTAGGTATGCATGTATTTATTTTCATTATTGCACTATGACGAATTGGGTTCCTTTCTTGCAATGTCTTGTTTTATAAGCATTGGTTATTGTTATTATGCTTCTTTTTGCTGGATATGGATTCAACCACGCCCCCCACGACACTTCATAGTGAGTATTGGCTGGTGCAAGTGTCGTCACTTCGTTTCCTTAACAACCAGTGATGCTTGGGAGAAGCTCACGAGGAGTTGTTCAGCTCACCCATTTTTGTTCTGAGGAGAGTGATCATGGCAGTTTGTGGTCAGCATCCACATGTGTTATTTGAGCCGAGCTGCCTCCATGATGACCCTATGATGCGCTGACTTGGGATTTGTGAGCAATATAGATAGCCTCTGACTTTAGTGATTAATTTCATGGATTGTGTTTGGTCGACACGTCATGTGTGGCCGTGTGCAAGCCCTCCAATGGGATTAGGGGCTTGACAGCTCTGTTTGTGTACAGATTTCTTTGCTAGAGGAGTTTTTTCTTTTCATTTCTTTTTATTTGTATTGTTATTATTTTGACTCTTTGGATTTGGGGTCTCTGTGACTGTGATCTGGAGCCACTACTCTTATTAGTATTTTTTACGATCTATTCAGTTAATAGCTATACAGTTTGACTACTTGTCTAATTAGTACACACATGTATATTTTGTACACGCTGCATTCTTATTAGCAGACTGTTTGAGGAGGGCCTTACAGGCCTATTTAAGTTTTGTTTGCACTTCATTTGTTTGTCAGAGTAAGGGGTTTATATATATATATACTGTATGTGTGTATGATGTGTTGTACTGTATATTTACTGTACATATTTCACATTCCAATGTTCTTCACATACAGTACATTTCTATTTTTATTGTAAACATATATTCCAATAGGTGTTTTTTTTTAATTCTGTACCCTCCATTGATGTCTATGGGAAAAATACAGTAACAAAATATTGTGAAGTTTAGAAGTTAGCGTGCATCGGGTTTCACTCTTTTTACTTTCAACTTGTAATATGCACGCAACTCAACACGCACAAAAAGATTACTTCTATTGAAGTTTATGCTTAAGCTAATGCGCTAAATAGCATGTCACTTGTAATCTAGCCTATGTTTAAACCCTGTAAAGGTGTTAAAGACAAAATTAAAGGTACATTAGCTAATTAGGAGTGGCAGAGGTACGTAACTGCCAATCAAAATTCTCAGTGGATTTCCTGGACAGTCAGATGAAGGAGGTGACGAGAGGAGGGGTGGCAGATGTACTATTATTGGGGTAGATCATGACACGGATGAGGCTGAGTAGAGTCCGGGTATATTCTGGGTAGAGCCAGGCAGTCCCTGAAAATCAAGACATTTGCCCAAACAGGTGAAGCTGCAAGAAGGACAACCTAACTTCACAGCCTATGACAATCCTCAGAACAGTGATGGTTCTGAGGAACTCCTTATAATTTACAATAAGACCATTTGGCTGCAGTATCTTAATCCATAATTTTTCCAGGGGTTTTTTGCAGAATTTTGTGGCTTTTCAAATTAATCAGCTTTGACCTTGTCAAAAGTTTTGTGGGCGCTTTTTAAAGGCATAATCCTGGCTGTTTACTTTGCAAGCTATTCCTAGTTTAATTACAAAATATGTAGCTCAAATTTTCACATAATTGGTTAAACAAAGTGCCAGAATATATTTTGAAGCATTTTCTTTTAGATGGAACAGATGCAATGTTTTGGCATTATTAAGTGAAAAAAAATCTGTATTCAGACACATTAGGCTGTCATTACCAATAGGGAATCCATTCACCACCAAGTTTTTATTCTTCTTTGGCTACATATATTTTGCTTCAGTGCACAAATCCACTTGAAAAGACATTAAAAATCACCTGCTTCTTGTTTTAATTGGGTTGGAATAGAGTAGAAAATAAAGCCAAAATCACCCTAGCAAAATCTGATGGAATGTAATCCAGATGTAGAAACAAAAATCCAATGAGAAATTTGCCAGTACTGAACACTAGGTGAAGAACGTATTAGCTTAGCAGTTCTTAGCAATGTCATTGGGGTATTGAAATATTATGCAATTATCATTTCTCAATAGTACATTATGGACTCTGTTAGAAAACACAAAATAAATACAGCGTTTTATTATTATAACAAAAATACATAAAAGTGACATGAAACCCAATTTTTTTCTTTCATGATTCAGATAGAGCATGCAACTTTAAATAAATTTCCAATTTACTGCTGTTATCTAATTTGATTCGTTCTCTATTGGTATAATCTGAGTGGGCTCAATGGCAGCAATGCATTACTGAGAGCTAGCTGCTGATTGGTGGCTGTACATATATGCCATTTGTCATTGGCTCACCAGATGTGCTCAGCTAAGTTCCAGTCGTGTATTGCTGCTCCCTTAACAAAGGATTCCAAGAGAATGAAGCAAATTAGATAGTAAAAGTACATTGTAAAGTTGTATTAATTGTATGCTCTCTCTGAATCATGAAACAATTTCCCTTCAAGTCCTGAAAATGTTGTCTATAAAAATAAAATAAAATAAAGAAATAAATGAAAAACACAACACAAGTTTGTGACAGTATTTTAACCTTTGTAGAGAGCATGAGTACATCCAGAGGTCAGAGCTATGTTGACTAAAACCATAATGGATGTCTATAATGAGACTTGAGGATCCCTTTATCTGCTAAATGACATGAGCTGAATCACTGAATGATAGCACATAGAAAGAATGAAAATAGTTTGACTTACTACTTCACAGGCAGTTACTAGACAGGTAGCCTTGGATCAGGGTAATGAATGAATCCTCCCAGTTTCTGCAGAGGCAGCATAAAAAATATATATATTTTTTAGAAGTGTATGGTTAACAGTTCTTAAATGTGCCAGTTATATCCATTTATCACATTTGAAAAAAAGGACCTTATAATGACCCTAGTTCACTGTGAAATATGATATAATACACACCAGATCAGTTTGTACGAATGGGGTTTATTTATTATATAAAGCACATCATTTGGAGTTAAAAAGAGACCTGCTGTGGTTGCTTCCTTTATGAAAACCGCTTATTAATTATAGTTGCAATAAAAACAACTGTTAAGAAAAAATATATAATATACTAAGACAAACCTTGTAATGATTTTGTAAGGTTTTGTTAAAAAAAAAAAGAAAAAAAGAAAGAAATAGAAATAAAAGCTCTAACTTTGAGGCTGAATATATATACTATATCTTAATCCAGAATCTGTTAGTGCTCTACAAATAAATGATAATATTAAAAATACAATGAGAATAAAATATCTCAGGGATGACCAGCTGAGAGCCCTCTGCCCTAGTTATTGTAGCCCCAGGAAAAAGCAGAGCTAAAATGTGTACATTGTTAGGAAATATATATGTATTATTTGTGTTTCTCATAGCCATATATGTATACCCAACCCTTAAAGGGACATTAAACCCACATTTTTTCTTTCATGGTTTAGAAAGGGCATGCAATGTTAAACAACTTTCTAATTTACTTCTATTGTCTAATTTGCTTCATTCTCTTGATATTCTTTGCTGAAAAGCATATCTAGATAGGCTCAGAAGCTGTTGATTGGTGGCTGCACATTGATGCCTTATGTGATTGGCTCACCCATATGCATTGCTATTTCTTAAACAAAGGATATCTAAAGAATGAAGGAAATTAGACAATAGAAGTAAATTGGAATGTTGTTTAAAATGTTATTCTTTATCTGAATAATGAAAGAAAAAATGTAAGTTTAATGTCCCTTTAAGGCTTCTTAAATAATTATCTTGGGCCCCGGTGTGTTAGGAAGTTGGTCATCACTGATATCTCATTGAAATCCCACTGTCCAGGTGCAAGAGGACTATCTCAAATAGCAGTGATAGCAATACT
This sequence comes from Bombina bombina, assembly GCF_027579735.1. NCBI lineage: Eukaryota > Metazoa > Chordata > Amphibia > Anura > Bombinatoridae > Bombina > Bombina bombina. Next base: position 172,416,750 of record NC_069504.1, on the reverse strand, counting down.
CAAAGACCAAGTAGTTAAATTCTTGGCTCATTGGAAATAGTGGATAAACAGATTTTCATATGCAAACACATTTTGAGTGAACCTCATGAGTGAATATAGGACAAAACAAAATTAATTTAATTTGTTTTGGTGATGAATAATATGCCTGACACTACTTTTTTGTCTATGTTCATGTCTTCTGAGAACTGTTATTATCTCCCTCAAAAAAGTTTTGTACTTTCTTCTAATTCTCATTGGTTGCTAGGCACTTCCTGTTCTCAATGATTGATAGGTACTACCGATAAACATTATTGTTAATGGGATATCAAAAGTGCAAAAATAAAATTTTCTAATATGTTTATTATAGCACTATGGCCTGCATATGACTGTGTATTTAATCCATGCAAAGAGATTAAACACATAGTTAAAGTCAGATCCAAAGCAGCAATGCACTACTGGGAGCTAGCTGGAAATATCTGATAAACTAATTATAAGAGACAAATGTATGTCACCAACAATCACCAGCTAGCTCCCAGTAGTGATTGCTGCTGTTGAGGATGTACAGTACACATGCTTTTCAAAAAAGGATACTAAGAGAACAAAGTAAATTTGATAGTAGAAGTGAAATTAAACATATTGTAAAAATGCATGTTTTATCTGAATCATGAAAGTTTAATTTTGACTTTTCTAATCTTATCCCTTTAAGTACACACCTAATACTAGTATATTAGTTTACATTAAAAAATATATATATTTGTTCAGGCAAAAATTGCTATATGTTTAAATGTACAATGTACATCTATAATGAACAATGTCCCTTTCATAAAAAGCTTTGGTAAGCTAAGCTGTCTAGTCTCACTGCAATCATGTTACTGCTAGTGATGAGTAGTGATGTCGCAAGCCTAAAAATTTGGGTTCGCGAACGGAGAACTCGAACTTCCACAAAAGTTTGCGAACAGGCGAACCGGGTGAACCGCCATAGACTTCAATAGGCAGGCGAATTTTAAAACCCACAGGGACTCTTTCTGGCCACAATAGTGATGGAAAAGTTGTTTCAAGGGCACTAACACCTGGACTGTGGCATGCCGGAGGGGGATCCATGGCAAAACTCCCATGGAAAATTACATAGTTGATGCAGAGTCTGGTTTTAATCCATAAAGGGCATAAATCACCTAACATTCCTAAATTGTTTGGAATAACGTGCTTTAAAACATTAGGTATGATGTTGTATCGATCAGGTAGTATAAGGGTTACGTGTAAGGGTTACGCCCGCTTCACAGTGCGCAGTGTAGGTGATATACCTGCCCTGACCATGCTTTGCAAACCAGGTATCAGTGGTCAGATGGACCCTTGCCCCAACACTGTGTGCCAGACATGCCATTATAGCAGACTTATATGGCTTTGGTGTTGCTTTTTGGTAATTAGAAGGCTGCTAAATGCCACTGCGCACCACACATGGTTTATCCCCAGCAGTGAAGGGGTTAATTAGAGAGCATGTAGGCAGCTTGTAGAGTTAATTTTAGCTTAAGTGTAGTGTAGTAGACAACCCAAAGTATTGATCTAGGCCCATTTTGGTATATTTCATGCCACCATTTCACCGCCAAATGCGATCAAATTTAAAAAAAACTTAATTTTTTTCGCAATTTTAGGTTTCTCACTGAAATTATTTACAAACAGCTTGTGCAATTATGGCACAAATGGTTGTAAATGCTTCTCTAGGATCCCCTTTGTTCAGAAATAGCAGACATATATGACTTTGGCGTTGCTATCTGGTAATTAGAAGGCCGCTAAATGCTGCTGCGCATCATACGTGTATTATGGCTAGCAGTGAAGGGGTTATTTAGGTAGTTTGTAGGGAGCTTGCAGGGTTAATTTTAGCTTTAGTGTAGAGATCAGCCTCCCACCTGACACATCAGACCCCCTGATCCCTCCCAAACAGCTCCCTTCCCTCCCGCACCCCACAATTGTCCCTGCCATCTTAAGTACTGGCAGAAAGTCTGCCAGTACTAAAATAAAAGGTTTTTAAAAAATGTTTATTTTTTTTAGCATATTTACATATGCTGTGGTGAAGCATCCTCCCTTAGCCCCCAACCTCCCTGATCCCCCCAAAACAGCTCTCTAGCCCTCCCCATCTGCCTTATTGGCAGCCATCTTGGGTACTGGCAGCTGTCTGCTATTATTTCACAGTCAAAAAAGTGTTGTTTTTTTTAAATGTACAGTACTGTTACACCAGATATGAGTGGTGGCACTGGGCAAGTGGGCACAGTATACGCTGTGAGCCTGACACACACGCTGGCAGGCAGGCAACTGCAATTAGATTACACAGGAAAAAAAAAAAAGCAGACTGATGTTCTAGCCCTAAAAAGGGCCTTTTGGGGTGCTGTCCTTACAGCAGAGATCAGATGAGTCCTTCAGGACTGTAGTGGACACTGAATACACTAGCCTAGCTATCGATTTCCCTATTAAATAAGCAGCAGCTACACTGTCCCTCCTCTCACTAAGAATGCAGCTTCCAAATGAATCTAAAATGGATGCTGTCCAGGAGGTGGGAGGGTCTGGGAGGGAGGGTCTGCTGCTGATTGGCTGGAATGTGCCTGCTGACTGTGAGGTACAGGGTCAAAGTTTACTCAATGATGAAGAATAGTGGGCGGAACGAACATCGCATATGTTATCCCGCCGAGGTGAACGCAAACATGCTATGTTCGCCGGGAACTATTCACCGGCAAACAATTCGCGACATCACTAGTGATGAGTTGATGTTTAGCAACATTCATTTAAAACCTCAAATTTGTATGTGCAAATTAAAATTTGAATGATATCTGGCTATGATTCTCAAATTTTTTCATTCTAATTAGAAGGTTCACTATTATATGGAAACGAGAGATATATTATATACTTTTCATGAATTAGTGCTTTCCATAAAAGTCTATGAAATGCAGCATTTAAATCTTAAATTTATTTCATGTCAATTACAATATTAATTTTCAGGGTCATAAACTTACATTGAATCAGTGCTTCCAATACAGAAGCAGCATTTAATATCTATTAAAGAAATGCAGTATTTAAATGCTATTCTCTCAGAATTATATTGAAACCATTAATTAAGAGAAGAAAATGGGACAGGAAAATGCTTTTGAAATAGAGAAATTAAAGTTTTTTTGCAGCATTCGATTCAAGTGGAAACATTTAAAATAGTAAGAATAGACTTTGATAAAGATATTAGCTATATTTGTTACATAGATTTATTCAGTACTACAAAACTAAGATCCATGGGACAAAACATTCTACCATTAGAATTTGTATTAACACTCTTTCAAACCTATTTACTGCAACCATTCATTTTCAATACATGTGATCTGACTTACTGACTCTAGATCCCTGCATCCTGTTTTGGCTAAAGGGAGTTAAAGGGACACTGAACCCAAATTTTTTCTTTCGTGATTCATATAGAGCATGCAGTTTTAAGCAACTTTCTAATTTACTCCTATTATCAAATTTTCTTCGTTCTCTTGGTATTTTTATTTGAAAAAGAAGGCATCTAAGCTAAGAAGCCAGCCAATTGTTGGTTCAGAACCTTGGACAGCACTTGTTTATTGGTGCTGTCCAATCAGCAAGGACAACCCAGGTTGTTCACCAAAAATGGGCCGGCATCTAAACTTACATTCTTGCTTTTCAAATAAAGATACCAAGAGAATGAAGACAATTTGATAGTAGGAGTAAATTAGAAAGTTGCTTAAAATTGCATGCTCTATCTGAATCACAAAAGAAACATTTTGGGTTCAGTGTCCCTTTAAGATTAAACAAAGTATACCAAGAAAAAGAGTTTGGCAGTTGAGAAACAGTTGCAGCAAAAAAGATGTTAAAGGGACAGTCTACTTGAACATTTGTATTATTTAAAAAGATAACACTACTATATTTATATTTGTTTTACCCTCTGAGCCTTGTATCTAAGTATCTGTAGACTGCCCCTTATCTCAGTGCTTTTTACATACTTGCATTTTAGCCAATTAGTGATGGTTCATGCATAACTCTGTGGGAGTGAGCACAATGTTATCCATATGGCACACATGAACTAGCTGTGAAAAGCAAATATAATGTACTGAAATAAGAGGCGACCTGCAATGGCTTAGAAACAGGCAGAGATTTAGAGGTTTAGAAGTTATAAAATATATTAATTTTACAATGTTGGTTGTGAATGGATAGTAAAGGTGTTATCTACTTTTTTAAACAATAAAAAATCAAGTATACATTTAGAGTGCTGTAATATGGATTTTAACAGTTTCCAGAGAACATGTAATAAAATGTTATGCTCAATATGTCAACAAGGGAGAGATTAAAGCTAAAGAATGGGTTAAAAAGAGTGCAAATATATTTTGTAAGTTATCGCATTTTGCAGGTCAAAGCCACTGTCAACCACCTTTGTTACACAGTACAATAGCAACATAAGAACATGTATTCTCTTTTTATTACAGAGAAAGCAGAGAAAACATAATAATTATAGTAAACACCAAACATTTTATAATCTATCACAAGGCCACGGCATTGTTATCTGAAAAGCTATGCCCCGTTTATAAAAATATGAGTCAATGCAATTTCAAAATTGCATTGTTGCATTATTTTAAATTGGCTATCAAAAACAGAAATAATATACTTAATACAAAAAACATACATCTAACACAAGGCCACAATACTGCTATCTGGAAAGCTGAGAACAATGTACACAAATATAACAATACTGTTAGTCTGTTTTAAAAGGCCAAATGAAAAAAATAATGTATTTTGTTCGTTCACAGGGTTCTTATGAAGAGGAACAAGCCCTCGTCAACAAAGCCGGATCTACATTTGCAACACAGCACTACCACCTGCTTCATTGTCTGGAGAAAACCACGGTAAGGAAATTGAAACAAATTAGTTTCATGAGTGGTGTAATAAAATGTGGTTTGTATTAGTCTTACATTATGGAAAGTTGTATTGTGGTGATCCATTCTGACTATAAAATATCATTTTTATTGATTTCATTTCTGCATCTAGTTTTCTAATCTTTTTACAACTTCTCAATTTTACACTGTAATCTCCTTTAACTGTGCACATTTTAAAACAGTAAAGATAGTTTTTACATTCAATCAAAACTGAATGAGACGGCAGTATTCTTTCATTCTATTTACCGAGCCGTAGCAAGAAGCGTTTTTTATTAAAAACCTGCACGGTGGCAACCATGTCTTGCACTGCAGGGTCCAAAAGACATTTGGAAGCCATTTTTATGAAATATAAATATAATATTTAGTCACAGAGTAAAATATATTTACAGTTTACAGCATTGCCTTTTTATTTTACAGAATTGCATTATTAAAAAGCAAGGGGGGCACAAAGTCCTTTAGCCAACAGTTATACATGGAATTATAGGCCACACAATTACAGCAGTGACAATATAGTGGCCAATAAATCACTTGGACCACTGTTTTGTGACTGTCACCATGTTTCCATTGCTATTTTGGCCATAATTGTTAGGAGAGTCATTATTGGGGGTTCTACTATTTTCCCACTAATCTATGTCATAGTGGCAGAGTTGTAAACTACTTTTAACGCAATTAATGTCAAAAAGTATGCAAAGCATTGGTTTAAAATTTGCTTTAGCACTTGTTGTGTCATATATGTTGTTATACCTATCCCTAATTTTATTCCTGTACCTTTATTGATGTGAGAGGTGATTTTTGGTACTTCACAATACATTACAGCCATCCATAGCATCTAAGATGTTAACCATAACCGAAGTTCTAACTATTAACCTAGCCCCAAACTTAGCCCATTCTCTATTCAAAATCCCATCCCTAGCCCAATACCACTCTGCTGCCACAAAATGGGTGGTCTACGACACTGATGATCAGCAATGTAATGGGTGAAGAACCTAGTCAATGCTGTCAACATTCCATACACAATATCTTCATTGGATGACATAAATAATAGTTATTCTGCACCCAAATAAATTGTACAGATGTTATTGGTATTAAAATAATAAAATGCTGAGTTAAACCTGTGATCCTGTAGAATAAAGTAATTTAACAACTAAGCTGGTGATCATATTTGAAAGAGATCTGAACATTTGTTGTATCTAACATATTAAAGAATGACAGTTATCAAGTTGGAATTATTAATGCTAAACAGATAGTTTTCCTTATAAAACATCACAGATAAATATATTTGACTCTTTTTTTTACTTCCAATTCATGCTTTTTAATCAGTTCATGCTTTTTACTCAGTTCATGCTTTTTGCGTTTAAACTGTTGTATTTAATCAGATGATTTAATGATAACACGTGTGGATTTCTAGAGGTAAAATACATTTATGTTTTCTCTTTTTCATCTAAATAATCTAGATTCAACATTTTGTTTTATTATGATACTTTTGATGTAGGGGTTATCTCACCTTTTGGATGATCCTAAGTTATCAGTAAGTTCCTCACTAACTATTAACCATTTAATATTTCCATCTGATTTTTAAAGAGAAAATCAAACTTTTTATGCTGATTTCAGTAAATTAATCAATATATCTTTCAACTATAAAAATGACTAATTAATTAGAATAAATTATTTGTACCTGAACTATTAAGAAAACTGCCTGTATCTTCAAATCAGACAATGTAGTGTGTGTAGATATATTAATATTTGTGTTTAAATGATAATTCTTTTGCAGATTAATATGCAGGGGTTGACAAATTGTATAAGACACTAACGGCTAGATTTGGAGTTTGGCGGTAAAAGGGCTGTTAAAGCTCCGCGGGTTTTTTTCTGGCCGCACCATAAATTTAACTCTGGTATCGAGAGTTCAAACAAATGCTGCGTTATGCTCCAAAAAAGGAGCGTAGAGCATATTTACCGCAAATGCAACTCTCGATACCAAAGTTGCTTACGGACGCGGCCGGCCTCAAAAACGTGCTCGTGCACGATTCTCCCATAGGAAACAATGGGGCTGTTTGAGCTGAAAAAAAACCTAACACCTGCAAAAAAGCAGCGTTCAGCTCCTAACGCAGCCCCATTGTTTGCTATGGGGAAACACTTCCTACGTCTGCACCTAACACTCTAACATGTACCCCGAGTCTAAGCACCCCTAACCTTACACTTATTAACCCCTAATCTGCCGCCCCCGCTATCGCTGACCCCTGCATTACACTTTTAACCCCTAATCTGCCGCTCCGTAAACCGCCGCCACCTACGTTATACTTATGTACCCCTAATCTGCTGCCCCTAACCCCGCCGACCCCTATATTATATTTATTAACCCCTAACTTGCCCCCCACAACGTCGCCGCAAGCTACTTAAAATAATTAACCCCTAATCTTCCGACTGCAAATCGCCGCCACCTACGTTATCCCTATGTACCCCTAATCTGCTGCCCCTAACATCGCCGACCCCTATGTTATATTTATTAACCCCTAATCTGCCCCCCACAACGTCGCCGACACCTACCTACACTTATTAACCCCTAATCTGCCGAGCGGACCTGAGCGCTACTATAATAAAGTTATTAACCCCTAATCCGCCTCACTAACCCTATCATAAATAGTATTAACCCCTAATCTGCCCTCCCTAACATCGCCGACACCTACCTTCAATTATTAACCCCTAATCTGCCGACCGGAGCTCACCGCTATTCTAATAAATGTATTAACCCCTAAAGCTAAGTCTAACCCTAACACTAACACCCCCCTAAGTTAAATATAATTTTTATCTAACGAAATAAATTAACTCTTATTAAATAAATGATTCCTATTTAAAGCTAAATACTTACCTGTAAAATAAATCCTAATATAGCTACAATATAAATTACATTTATATTATAGCTATTTTAGGATTAATATTTATTTTACAGGTAACTTTGTATTTATTTTAACCAGGTACAATAGCTATTAAATAGTTAAGAACTATTTAATAGTTACCTAGTTAAAATAATTACAAATTTACCTGTAAAATAAATCCTAACCTAAGATATAATTAAACCTAACACTACCCTATCAATAAAATAATTAAATAAACTACCTACAATTACCTACAATTAACCTAACACTACACTATCAATAAATTAATTAAACACAATTGCTACAAATAAATACAATTAAATAAACTATCTAAAGTACAAAAAATAAAAAAGAACTAAGTTACAGAAAATAAAAAAATATTTACAAACATAAGAAAAATATTACAACAATTTTAAACTAATTACACCTACTCTAAGCCCCCTAATAAAATAACAAAGACCCCCAAAATAAAAAATTCCCTACCCTATTCTAAAATACAAAAATTACAAGCTCTTTTACCTTACCAGCCCTGAACAGGGCCCTTTGCGGGGCATGCCCCAAAGAATTTCAGCTCTTTTGCATGTAAAAAAAAACATACAATACCCCCCCCCCCAACATTACAACCCACCACCCACATACCCCTAATCTAACCCAAACCCCCTTAAATAAACCTAACACTAATCCCCTGAAGATCTTCCTACCTTGTCTTCACCATCCAGGTATCACCGATCCGTCCTGGCTCCAAGATCTTCATCCAACCCAAGCGGGGGTTGGCGATCCATAATCCGGTGCTCCAAAGTCTTCCTCCTATCCGGCAAGAAGAGGACATCCGGACCGGCAAACATCTTCTCCAAGCGGCATCTTCTATGTTCTTCCATCCGATGACGACCGGCTCCATCTTGAAGACCTCCAGCGCGGATCCATCCTCTTCTTCCGACGACTAGACGACGAATGACGGTTCCTTTAAGGGACGTCATCCAAGATGGCGTCCCTCGAATTCCGATTGGCTGATAGGATTCTATCAGCCAATCGGAATTAAGGTAGGAATTTTCTGATTGGCTGATGGAATCAGCCAATCAGAATCAAGTTCAATCCGATTGGCTGATCCAATCAGCCAATCAGATTGAGCTCGCATTCTATTGGCTGATCGGAACAGCCAATAGAATGCGAGCTCAATCTGATTGGCTGATTGGATCAGCCAATCGGATTGAACTTGATTCTGATTGGCTGATTCCATCAGCCAATCAGAAAATTCCTACCTTAATTCCGATTGGCTGATAGAATCCTATCATCCAATCGGAATTCGAGGGACGCCATCTTGGATGACGTCCCTTAAAGGAACCGTCATTCGTCGTCTAGTCGTCGGAAGAAGAGGATGGATCCGCGCTGGAGGTCTTCAAGATGGAGCCGGTCGTCATCGGATGGAAGAACATAGAAGATGCCGCTGGGAGAAGATGTTTGCCGGTCCGGATGTCCTCTTCTTGCCGGATAGGAGGAAGACTTTGGAGCACCGGATTATGGATCGCCAACCCCCGCTTGGGTTGGATGAAGATCTTGGAGCCAGGACGGATCGGTGATACCTGGATGGTGAAGACAAGGTAGGAAGATCTTCAGGGGCTTAGTGTTAGGTTTATTTAAGGGGGTTTGGGTTAGATTAGGGGTATGTGGGTGGTGGGTTGTAATGTTGGGGGGGGGGTATTGTATGTTTTTTTTTACATGCAAAAGAGCTGAAATTCTTTGGGGCATGCCCCGCAAAGGGCCCTGTTCAGGGCTGGTAAGGTAAAAGAGCTTGTAATTTTTGTATTTTAGAATAGGGTAGGGAATTTTTTATTTTGGGGGTCTTTGTTATTTTATTAGGGGGCTTAGAGTAGGTGTAATTAGTTTAAAATTGTTGTAATATTTTTCTTATGTTTGTAAATATTTTTTTATTTTCTGTAACTTAGTTCTTTTTTATTTTTTGTACTTTAGATAGTTTATTTAATTGTATTTATTTGTAGCAATTGTGTTTAATTAATTTATTGATAGTGTAGTGTTAGGTTAATTGTAGGTAATTGTAGGTAGTTTATTTAATTATTTTATTGATAGGGTAGTGTTAGGTTTAATTATATCTTAGGTTAGGATTTATTTTACAGGTAAATTTGTAATTATTTTAACTAGGTAACTATTAAATAGTTCTTAACTATTTAATAGCTATTGTACCTGGTTAAAATAAATACAAAGTTACCTGTAAAATAAATATTAATCCTAAAATAGCTATAATATAAATGTAATTTATATTGTAGCTATATTAGGATTTATTTTACAGGTAAGTATTTAGCTTTAAATAGGAATCATTTATTTAATAAGAGTTAATTTATTTCGTTAGATAAAAATTATATTTAACTTAGGGGGGTGTTAGTGTTAGGGTTAGACTTAGCTTTAGGGGTTAATACATTTATTAGAATAGCGGTGAGCTCCGGTCGGCAGATTAGGGGTTAATAATTGAAGGTAGGTGTCGGCGATGTTAGGGAGGGCAGATTAGGGGTTAATACTATTTATGATAGGGTTAGTGAGGCGGATTAGGGGTTAATAACTTTATTATAGTAGCGCTCAGGTCCGCTCGGCAGATTAGGGGTTAATAAGTGTAGGTAGGTGTCGGCGACGTTGTGGGGGGCAGATTAGGGGTTAATAAATATAACATAGGGGTCGGCGATGTTAGGGGCAGCAGATTAGGGGTACATAGGGATAACGTAGGTGGCGGCGATTTGCGGTCGGAAGATTAGGGGTTAATTATTTTAAGTAGCTTGCGGCGACGTTGTGGGGGGCAAGTTAGGGGTTAATAAATATAATATAGGGGTCGGCGGGGTTAGGGGCAGCAGATTAGGGGTACATAAGTATAACGTAGGTGGCGGTCGGCAGATTAGGGGTTAAAAATTTTAATCGAGTGGCGGCGATGTGGGGGGACCTCGGTTTAGGGGTACATAGGTAGTTTATGGGTGTTAGTGTACTTTAGGGTACAGTAGTTAAGAGCTTTATAAACCGGCGTTAGCCAGAAAGCTCTTAACTCCTGCTTTTTTCAGGCGGCTGGAATCTTGTCGTTAGAGCTCTAACGCTCACTGCCGAAACGACTCTAAATACCAGCGTTAGAAAGATCCCATTGAAAAGATAGGCTACGCAAATGGCGTAGGGGGATCTGCGGTATGGAAAAGTCGCGGCTGAAAAGTGAGCGTTAGACCCTTTAATCACTGACTCCAAATACCAGCGGGCGGCCAAAACCAGCGTTAGGAGCCTCTAACGCTGGTTTTGACGGCTACCGCCGAACTCTAAATCTAGGCCTTAGAAGGCAGCTGGAATTATCTAAACATTTAGAAGACAAATGAATCATTTTAAGAGCCATGGCAACAGATTATGGCAAATAATTCTGTAATTTAAAGCGTTCACAGTAAAATCCTGCTTTTTATATGACAAGATTACAACTAAAACTATACAATCAGCATAAAATTGTAATTAAATAAGTACACAACTATAAATTAGAAAGTTGCTTAAAATTTCATGCTCTCATGATTTAGATAGAGCATGCAATTTCAAGCAACTTTCATATTTACTTGTGTTACCACATTTGCTTTGTTCTCTTGGTATCTTTTATTGAAGAGGAAAACTAAGTATGCTCATAAGAGATCAGAGTGTGCACGTGTCTTCAGTACTCTATGGCAGCAGTGTTTTGCAACATTTTTGTAGCTTTGTTATACTGTTTGCTGCAAAACACTGCTGCCATAGAGTACTAAAGATATGTGCACACTCCTGAGCTCTTATGAGCCTACCAAGTTTTACTCTTCAATAAAAGATACCAAGAAAACAAAGCATATTTGGTAACAGAAGTAAATTGGAATGTTGTTTAAAATTGCATGCTCTATCCGAATCAGTGAGTTTAATTTGAATTTTACTGTCTCCTTAAAATATAGGTTCTGCCTTTTTGACTGATGTTCTCATGAAAACTAGTTTTCTTTCATGTAATTGGCAAGAGTCCATGAGCTAGTGATGTATGGGATATACAATCCTACTAGGAGGGGCAAAGTTTCCCAAACCTCAAAATGCCTATACCCCTCACCATACCCACAATTCAGTTTTACAAACTTTCGGCTAGATTACGAGTTTTGCGTTATAGTGAAAAAGCAGCGTTATCAGGTTATAACACTGCTTTTTCACTACCGCTGGTATCACGAGTCTTGCAGATTTAGGGGCACTGCACACTTTTTTGGCCTTACCGAAAATCAACTTACGCAAATTGTGTATAGTCTTTTTTTCAATGGGATTGTAATAGCGCCGGTATTACAAGCTTGTCCTGGGAGGCCAAAAAGTGAGCTGTACACCCTATCCCGTCAAGATTCGTAACACATTCTAAAGTCAGTAGTTATGAGTTTTACACTACAAAGCCGTAGCATAAAACTCATAACTAAAGTGCTAAAAATACACTAACACCCATAAACTACCTATTAACCCCTAAACCGAGGCCCTCCGGCATCGCAAACACTAAAATAAAATTAACCCCTAATCTGCCACTCCGAACATTGCCACCACTATAATAAACATATTAACCCCTAAACCGCTGCATCTCAAACACTAGTTAAATAATATTAACCCCTAATCTGCTGTCCCTAACATCGCCTCCACCTATCTACATTTATTAATCCCTAATCTGCCGCCCCCAACGTTGCCGCCACTATACTAAAGTTATTAACCTCTAACCCTAAGTCTAATCCTATCCCTAACCCCCCTAACTAAAATATAATTAAAATAAATCTAAATAAAACGTACTATTAATAACTAAATAATTCCTATTTAAAACTAAATACTTACCTGTAAAATAAACCCTAAGCTAGCTACAATATAACTAATAGTTACATTGTATCTAGCTTAGGGTTTATTTTTATTTTACATGCAAGTTTGTATTTATTTTACCTAGGTAGAATAGTTACTAAAATAGTTATTAACTATTTACTAACTACCTAGCTAAAATAAATACAAATGTACCTGTAAAATAAAACCTTACCTGCCTTACAATAAAACCTAACCCTACAATTAAATAAATTCCCTAAATTAAATACAATTAACTCAATTCAATACAAAAAAAACACTAAATTACAAAAAATAAAAAACAAATTACAAGATCTTTAAACTAATTACACCTAATCTAATAGCCCTATCAAAATAAAAAAGCCCACCCAAAATAAAAAAAAACCTTAGCCTAAACTAAACTAACAATAACCCTTAAAAGGGCCTTTTGCGGGGCATTGCCCCAAAGAAATCAGCTCTTTTACCTTTTAAAAAAAATACAAACAACCCCCAACAGTAAAACCCACCACCCACACAACCAACCCCCCCAAATAAAATCCTAATTAAAAAAAAACTAATATCCCCATTGCCCTTAAAAGGGAATTTAGCTCTATTGCAGCCCAAACCCCGAATTTAAAAATAAAAACCACCCAATACACCGTTAAAAAATCCTAACACTAACCCCCGAAGATCCACTTACAGTTTTGAAGAGCCGACATCCATCCTCAACGAAGCCGGGAGAAATCTTCATCCAAGCGGCAAGAAGTCCTCAACAAAGCCAGCAGAAGTGGTCCTCCAGAGGGGCAGAAGTCTTCATCCAGGAGCATATCTTCTATCCTCATCCTTCCGATGCAGAGCGACTCCATCTTCAAGACATCCGGCACAGAGCATCCTCTTCAATCGAAGGCTTCTTCTACAATGAAGGTTCCTTTAAATGACGTCATCCAAGATGGCGTCCCTTAGATTCCGATTGGCTGATAGAATACTAGGGGGGTTAGGGTTAGGGATAGACTTAGGGTTAGGGGTTAATAACTTTAATAAAGTGGCAGCGATGTTGGGGGCTGCAGATTAGGGGTTAATTAATGTAGGTAGGTGGCGGCGATGTTAAGGGTGGCAGACTAGAGGTTAATAATATTTAACTAGTGTTTGCGATGCGGAAGTGCGGCAGTTTAGGGGTTAATATGTTTATTATAGTGGCGGCAATGTCCAGAGCAACAGATTAGGGGTTAATAAATATAATGTAGGTGTCGGCGATGTCGGGGGCAGCAGATTAGGGGTTAATAAGTGTAAGATTAGGGGTGTTTAGACTCAGGGTTCATGTTAGGGTGTTAGGTGTAATCAATGGGGCTGCATTACTGAGCTTTATGCTGCTTTATTGCAGGTGTTAGACTTTTTCTCAGCCGGCTCTCCCCATTGATGTCTATGGTGAAATCGTGCACAAGCAAATACAACCAGCTCACCACTGACTTAAGCAGCGCTGCTATTGGAGTGCAGTATGGAGCTCAATTTTGCTCTACGCTCACTTCTTGTCTTTTAACGCCGGGTTTATGAAAACCTGTAATACCAGCGCTGTATGAAAGTGAGCAGTGAGAAAAACGTGCAAATTAGTACCGCACCCCTCATAACGCAAAACTCGTAATCTGGCCGTTTGCCTCTTATGGAGGTGGTGAAGTAAGTTTGTGCTTGATTTTTATGATTTCTTCTATGATAAGCACTTCTAAGCATTCTGAAGCCCAATTCCTCTCAGAGTACAGTGTTTGAAGAGAGTATCGCCTGTTTGATTTTATGGTTTTCCTTGCGGGAAATCTTTTCAAGGGTTCTCTGTTATCAGTCGTAGGGATTCATCTCCTACCTCCCTTTTCAGATCAACGATATACTCTTATATACCATTACCTCTGCTGATAGCTTTCAGTACTGGTTTGGCTATCTGCTTTATGTGGATGGGTGTCTTTCGGTAAGTATGTATCATTATTTTAAGACACTCTCAGCTATGGTTTTGCACTTTATGTATTAATGTAAAGTTTTAAATATATGTATTTTACTTATGTTTGCCATGAGTCAGGTCTATGTGTATTTCCCTTTGCAGTCCAGCAGTTTCATTATGGGAATCATGTTTAGGAAGATTGTCTTACCTGGGGTATAGTCTTTTTTCAATTTGACTTGTTTTTTCTTGGAAAACTTGCGGGAAAATTAAGCTCATGATGCAAGTTCGTAATTTCCTGCCTCATGATGCAAGTTCCTAATTTATTGCGTCTTAGTTGATGCTAGGTTGTTTGGCGCAAAATTGTGTTATGACGCGAGTAGCGTCATTTTTGGATGTTTGTTGGCACCAAAAAATTTCTCAACTTCCTTTTGTGTTGTGTGCCATACTTGGCGCCAAAAAAAAATTGTTTTATTTTGCCTCACTTCCTATATGCTCCTTGCCTTCTTTATGCTTAGAGGGCTATGTTATTTGCATTTTTTCCCATTCCTGAAACTGCTATATGTGGAAATAAGATATTTCTGTTTAATGTTATTTTTCTTTTTTTACATTTTACAAGATGTCTCAATCTGATCCTGTCTCAGAAACTGCTGCAGGAACCGTGCTGCCTAAACACAGCTCTACCAAAGCTAAGTGTATCTGTTGTAGGCTAGTGGAGATTATATCTCCAGCTGTAGTATGTAACAGTTGTTATGATAAGCTTTTGAATGCAGATAAGGTTTCTATTAGTGCTAGTACAGTATCTGCTATTCCTTCAAAATCTAAAGTACATGATATCCCTGTTGATAAAAAAAATTATATTGCTGATGCGATACAGAAGGCTATGGCTGCTATACCGCCTTCAAATAAACGTAAGAGGTCTTTTAAAACTTCTCATAATACTGATGAAATTTGTAATGACCGACAACATACTGATATATCCTCCTCTGATGAGGATCTCTCTGGTTCAGAGGATCCTACTTCAGACATTGACACTGATAAATCATCTTATCTTTTTAAGATTGAATATATTCGTTCTTTGTTTAAATAAGTGTTAATAACTTTGGATATTGAGGAGTCTGGTCCTCTTGATAATAAATCCAGTAAACATTTAAATTCTGTCTATAAACCTCCTGTGACTACTCCTGAGGTTTTTTCTGTTCCTGATGCTATTTCTGATGTGATTGCTAAGGAATGGACTAAGCCTGGTACTTCTTTTGTTCCTTCTTAAAGGTTTAAAAAGTTGTATCCTTTGCCAGTGGCCTTTGTATGCCTTTGCCAGTGGTTGATGGGGCTATTTCTACTCTTGCTAAGCGTACTACTATTCCTATGGAAGATAGTACTTCTTTTAAGGATCCTTTAGATAGGAAAATTGAATCTTATCTAAGGAAAGCTTATTTGCATTCTGGCTATATGCTCAGACCTGCCATTTCTATGGCTGATATTGCGGCTGCATCAACTTTTTGGTTGGATAGCTTAGCACAACGGAAAAAAGACTCTGATTTGCATAGCATTGTTCGTTTGCTTCAACATGCTAATTATTTTTTCTGTGATGCTATTTTTGATATCATCAAGATAAATGTTAAATCTATGTCTTTAGCTATTTTAGCTAGAAGAGCTTTATGGCTCAAATCATGGAATGCTGACATGGTATCTAAATCTAGGTTACTATCTCTTTCATTCCAGGGTAATAATTTGTTTGGTTCTCAGTTGGATTCAACTATTTCCACTATTACTGGGGGGAAGGGAGTTTTTTCCTCAAGATAAAAAGTCTAAAGGCAAATCTAGAGCTTCTAATCAGTTCCGTTCCTTTTGACAGAATAGAGAACAGACAACCACTCCTTCCCCTAAGGACTCTAGCTCCAATTGGAAGCCTTCATCGAGTTGGAATAAATGGAAACCTTACAAGAAACCAAAGCCAGGCCCCAAGACTGCATGAAGGTGTGGCCCTCGATCGAGTTTTACTGGTGGGGGCAGACAGATTGAAATTATTTCAAGATGTTTGGGCAGGTTCCATTCAGAATCATTGGATTCAGAATATTGTCTCCCAGGGGTATTGAATAGGTTTCAGAATAAGACCTCCTGTGAAAAGATTTTTTCTCTCTCACGTTCTAACAAATCCTGTGAAAGCTCAGGCTTTTCTGAAATGTGTTTCAGATCTAGAGCTTTCAGCAGAGATTGTACCAGTTCCAATTCTGGAACAGGGTCTGGGTTTTTATTCAAATCTAGTTATTGTCCCGAAGAAGAAAATTCTTTCAGACCAGTTTTGGATCTGAGGTTTTTGAATCATTTTGTAAGGGCCCCAACTTTCAAGATGGTGACTATAAGGACTATTCTGCCTTTTGTTAAGCAAGGTCATTACATGTCCTCAATAGACTTACAGGATGCGTATCTTCATATTCCGATTCATCTAGACCACTATCGGTTTCTGAGATTCTCTTTTCTAGACAAGCATTACCAGTTTGTTGCTCTTCCATTTGGCCTAGCAACAGCTCCAAGAATATTTTTGAAGGTTCTCGGTGCCCTTCTATCTGTAATCAAAGAGCAGGGTATTGCAGTGTTTCCTTATTTGGACGATATCTTGGTACTGGCTCAATCTTTTCATTTGGCAGAATCTCACACAAATCAACTTGTGTTGTTTCTTCGAAGACATGGTTGGAGGATCAATTTACCAAAGAGTTCTTTGATTCCTCAGACAAGGGTCACCTTTTTAGGTTTCCAGATAGATTCAATGTCAATGACTATGTCTTTAACAGACAAGAGACAAATGAAATTAGTTTCTGCCTGTCGAAACCTTCAGTCTCGATCATTCCCTTCAGTGGCTATGTGCATGGAAGTTTTAGGTCCCCTTTGCTCATTTTCATATGAGCTTTGCATGCTGAATCAATGGTGCAGGGACTTAAATCCCAACATTCAACTCTCTCCATCCTGGTGGTTAGTCCATCATCAAATTATTCAAGGGTCCTCTTTTGTTCATCCTGCCTGGACTGTGATTTCAACAGATGCAAGTCTCACAGGTTGGGGAACTGTCTGGGGGTCTCTGACAGCACAAGGAATCCTCAAGAGGCTAGGTTACCAATCAATATTTTAGAACTCTGTGCTATTTTCAGGGCTCTTCAGGCTTGGCCAATGTTTAAGAGAGAATTATTCATTCGTTTTCAGACAGACAATATCACAACTGTGGCATATGTCAATCATCAAGGGAGGACTCACAGTCTGTCATGATCCTCCTATTCCACCTTAAATGTGTCAAGCAAATACTATATACCACCTTTACATCTTGTTAACTTCCTACCTTAACCCAATATAAACCTGCTTCCTCCCATGGTCCTTTGCTGGTTTATTGAAGTGTAATAGCTACAGTTCCAGTCCTTACCTTTTCTACAGCATAACAGGATTTAAACTGTGTATTTATTTCCTTTTCTATCAGCATACCTCTATTTCAGCCGGAGCTGACATTACATATCTGCAGCAGGACTTCACTCCACACCTCCCCCATCCAGGGTCTGCTTGTGAGTATTCCTAACAACCTGGCGTGACACGCCACTCAGCAAACAGGAAACGCAGGGACCACAGCGTTCACACTGCTCACCAAGCTCATTGGGACCGGATCTCTGTGCTGCACTCATCGCACTCACAGCAGCTGCAGTTTGCTTAAAGGGGAAATCTCATTCAGCGACTTCTGGACAGGTGCTGTATAAACTTTCATAAACACACTGTGCAACTCTCTTCTGAAGTACACTTAAACATACTACAAGTGTAAGATTTGTATAGTGAAGCTGCTTGCATTTAACCGTGAACTCTCTCTACTAACTGCATCCTGAAATACAATTAACCTCTGCATTACTGTTTGTAAACTGAAGCTGCTTGCATTTAACCCTGGTCTATTTCTACTAACTGCATCCTGATATATAATTAACCTCTGCAGTACTGTTTATCTCTGTATATCCATTGCTACGAATACCTGCCAAAGTCAACTCCCACTAATAGACACTCCAGTTACTGGGAGCTAGCTGTCCGGCAAAATTAACAACAAGTGTTATACAGTTCACTAAAAGCATATAGTGTACTGTCATCCTCAACTCTTGTAACACATCCTCAATTTTACATGATATCTTGGTTGTTACAATTACAAGTGAGTTGATTGTTATATAATAAACCAGCCCTATATAGTAGCCATGGAGCCCACTGACGTCACTCCCCAGCTACACAGCCTAAATCAAAGGCTGGATAACCTAACCCAGGCTTTCAGGGATTTGCAGGTGGAAAATCAAAGCCTTAAAGCCTGCTTAAGGGAAGTGCTATCAAATAGAAATTCTGAAAATGACCATCATGCTGAACCCCAGGTTTCATACCCCGAAAAGTTCTCAGGGGACCGCTCCACTTTTCGTCAATTTCGTAATGCATGCTTATTGCTTTTCGATTTACGCCCTAGGACCTACCCCACTGACAGGGCCAAAGTACTAACCATCCTATCATACCTTAGGGAAGAGCCAAGGGTCTGGGCTGACTCTTTCTATGAGTCACAAGACCCAATACTGAATTCCCTGGACTGCTTCCTTAAAGCCCTCTCCTCTCTTTATGATGATCCCTACCGCCAGATTACAGCTGAGGGCAAACTCAGAGGTTTAAAACAGCTTAAAGCCCCAGTTGAAGAGTATATCACTCGTTTTAGGATATGGGCCAGAGATTCCCTCTGGAATGAGGTTTCTCTGAAAAACCAGTATCGCCTTGGTTTATCCGAAGACATTAAGGATGAACTCGCCAGAGTAGGTATTCCAGACCGCCTGGAAGAACTGTACATCCTTACCACTACTATTGACCGTAGACTTAGGGAGAGGAGGCAAGAAAAAAGCCCCTCTAACCCCCCTCAGCACAGGGTTTTACAGACGCCATCTACTTCACCACCTGAGCAACCTATGGACATTAGTTTTCTACGTGGACCCCTCTCTCCACAAGAGAAATTGAGACGCCGTACATTAAATTTGTGCATGTATTGCGCATCAGCAGACCATGTTGTTAAGGAGTGTCCACTACTATTCAAACAGAAGATAGGTAAGGTACACCCTTTCAACCATTGCCTAAACACAAAAAATATTGCCACTGCCTATCTAACATTACCCTTATCCTTGCAGTGGGAACAACACAGGATAAAGTGTGAAGCCATCATAGATACCGGAGCATGTGCCAACTTTATTGATTTGAGTTTAGTCACTGTTAATAAAATACCTTCTTCTTTCAAAAGCACACTTCTGCCTCTCAAAGTTATTGACGGTTCACATCTACCATCTGGTCCTGTCATGCAACAGACTATTCCCTTACTGGTTACTACTGCCTCTGGTCATTCTGAGACCATTACCTTTGAAATCATATCATCCCCTCTCTATCCTATAGTTCTGGGAAGTACCTGGTTACAGTTACACCAACCCTCGGTGCATTGGGACACACTTACTCTATCCTTTCTCTCTTCTTACTGCTCTAAGACCTGTTTTCCAACTGTTCATTTACTCTCTACCTCTGCTCCTTCTATTCCTCCTCAGTATTCAGATTTCTCTGATGTCTTCGATCAGAAAGAGGCCGAGTCATTACCTCCACACAGGTCCTACGATTGCCCCATTGACCTGTTACCTGGAGCCACCATTCCCTACGGCCATATCTATCCCCTGTCCAGACCTGAGTTACAACATTTAAAAAACTACATAACTGATAATTTAAAAAAAGGTTTCATCCGTCCCTCCACTTCCCCTGCCAGTGCCGGCATCTTTTTTGTAAAAAACAAGGACGGGTCCTTGCGCCCTATTATAGATTATCGTGAATTAAATAAACGCACGATAAGGAACAGGTACCCGCTACCTCTAATCCCAGAATTGGTTGAGAGGTTGAGTGGCGCTACTATATTTACTAAACTAGACCTTAGGGGCGCATACAACCTTGTTAGAATAAGGTCCGGGGACGAGTGGCTGACAGCATTTAGGACTAGGTATGGTCTTTTTGAATATACTGTTATGCCATTCGGTCTGTGCAACGCCCTGGCGACATTCCAGAATTTTATCAACGATATCTTTAGGGACATCTTAGACACTTTTCTGGTGGTCTATCTTGACGATATTCTAATCTATTCTTCTTCCCTTTCAGAACATGTCATACATGTCAGGCAAGTGTTGTCCAGACTAAGGTCACATAGTCTTTACGTAAAATTAGAGAAATGTCTCTTCCATGTTACAGAGGTCTCATTCCTAGGTTACCGTATCAGTCAAAGTACCATTATGATGGAAGACAATAAAATCAAAGCCATCACATCTTGGCCTACACCAACCACTATCAAAGAAGTACAACGCTTCTTAGGCTTTGCAAACTTTTACAGGCGCTTTATCCATAATTTTGCAGCTATCACTAAGCCATTAACAAATCTCACTAAGACGACAAAACCTTTCCTCTGGACCCCCCAGTCTCAAAAAGCCTTCAATGACCTCAAGTCCCTGTTTGTGTCATCACCTATTCTTCAATTACCAAACAGCAAAGCTCAGTTCATATCAGAAGTTGACGCTTCCGAATATGCCATCGGTTCAGTTCTTTCTCAAAGGTCCTCTCCTGACAAACAGATCCATCCTGTTTGTTATTTCTCCAGACTTTTAACACCCGCTGAGTTGAATTACCCCACAGGGGAAAAAGAGTTATTAGCCATCAAGTCATCCTTTGATCAGTGGAGACACTTACTGGAGGGGGCAGAACACCCTATAACTATTCTCACCGATCACAAAAATCTCCAATACCTCCAAACCAATCGCACTCTCTCTGCTCGCCAACTTCGTTGGAGCCTCTACTTCTCCCGGTTCAATTTTACCATAAGCTACCGCCCCGGTTCAAAAAACAGTAAAGCTGACGCACTCTCACGCAAGGACCATAAGCACCACTCTGATCCTTCCTACACAACTATAATCCCTAAAATATCCTTCATTGGTTTCATGTCCAAGGATTTTTCAGAGCTCAAAACCCAACAACAATTGGATCCCACTACAAGTTCCTACACTTTATCTATGGATGACAATGGTATCCTATGTAACAACTCTAAGTTTTATATACCTCCCTCTCTCCGTGACAAGGCTTTACAACTCACACATGATTCTACACTGGCTGGACACTTAGGTGTACAAAAGACACTGGATCTCCTACAAAGACATTTTTGGTGGCCCTCCATGAAACACTCAGTAAAAGCCTGTATCAAGTCCTGCCCCACCTGTCAGACCTCTAAGCCTTCACACCAATTGCCTATTGGCCTATTACAAAATCTACCCATTCCAGATTGCCCATGGAAAAGCCTCTCTATGGACTTTATCGTTGACCTCCCTAAATCCCAAGGAAAGACTGCCATATTTGTCGTAGTGGATCTATTTTCTCGTATGGCTCATTTCATACCAACTGACTTTCTCCCTACAGCACAACAAACCGCCGAGCTGTTTATCAAAGAGGTTGTGCGCCTTCACGGATTACCTACATCTGTATTGAGTGACAGAGGCTCGCAGTTCACCTCAAAGTTTTGGAAATTTCTCTGTTCCTCTCTTTCCATTCAGCAACATCTCACCACCTCATACCACCCTCAGTCAAATGGTCTCTGTGAGAGGACCAACCAGTGGCTAGAGCAGTACTTAAGATGCTTCTGCTCTAGCACCCACGAATCATGGGTCTCCTTCATACCTCAAGCGCAATTCGCATACAATAATACTACTAATTCTTCTACCGGATTTTCACCTTTCTATATCAACTCAGGACTCCATCCACGTTTCCATCCCTTATCATCCTCTCACACTCCTTGTCCTCAGGTTAATGATCTCATCAATTCTATTAAACTAACATACAATGTGGTCCAAAGCAATATCAAGCATGCACAAGCTTCTCAAAAGCGCTACTATGATTTACGGCATCGTCCACAACCTAATTACAAGGTTGGGGACATGGTTTGGTTGAGCACAAAAAATCTTAGAATACCCTCACCATGCAGGAAGTTTAACAATCTCTTTGTTGGTCCTTTTCCAATTGTAGCCATTCGCAACCCACTTACTGTTACCTTACAGCTCCCTGCTACTTACCGCATCCACCCGACTTTTCATATATCATTGATCAAACCCTGTGATACCTTTCGTCTTCTGCCTCTTCCTGCTCTGGTGTCCCCGACGCCGGATCCTGAATATGAAGTACATTCGGTTTTGGACTCTCGTCGATGCAATGGACAACTGCAGTACCTTGTCCATTGGGCTGGATTTGATTCCTCTGAAGATTCTTGGGAGCCTGCAGCCAACCTCTCGGCTCCCCAGCTGGTGTCTCTCTTTCATAGGCGCCATCCCGATCGTCCCGCACCCTGATCCCTTCTTGATGGATCTTTGGGGGGGGATGTGTCATGATCCTCCTATTCCACCTTAAATGTGTCAAGCAAATACTATATACCACCTTTACATCTTGTTAACTTCCTACCTGAACCCAATATAAACCTGCTTCCTCCCATGGTCCTTTGCTGGTTTATTGAAGTGTAATAGCTACAGTTCCAGTCCTTACCTTTTCTACAGCATAACAGGATTTAAACTGTGTATTTATTTCCTTTTCTATCAGCATACCTCTATTTCAGCCGGAGCTGACATTACATATCTGCAGCAGGACTTCACTCCACACCTCCCCCATCCAGGGTCTGCTTGTGAGTATTCCTAACAACCTGGCGTGACACGCCACTCAGCAAACAGGAAACGCAGGGACCACAGCGTTCACACTGCTCACCAAGCTCTTTGGGACCAGATCTCTGTGCTGCACTCATCGCACTCACAGCAGCTGCAGTTTGCTTAAAGGGGAAATCTCATTCAGCGACTTCTGGACAGGTGCTATATAAACTTTCATAAACACACTGTGCAACTCTCTTCTGAAGTACACTTAAACATACTACAAGTGTAAGATTTGTATAGTGAAGCTGCTTGCATTTAACCGTGAACTCTCTCTACTAACTGCATCCTGAAATACAATTAACCTCTGCATTACTGTTTGTAAACTGAAGCTGCTTGCATTTAACCCTGGTCTCTTTCTACTAACTGCATCCTGATATATAATTAACCTCTGCAGTACTGTTTATCTCTGTATATCCATTTCTACGAATACCTGCCAAAGTCAACTCCCACTAATAGACACTCCAGTTACTGGGAGCTAGCTGTCCGGCAAAATTAACAGCAAGTGTTATACAGTTCACTAAAAGCATATAGTGTACTGTCATCCTCAACTCTTGTAACACATCCTCAATTTTACATGATATCTTGGTTGTTACAATTACAAGTGAGTTGATTGTTACACAGTCCTTTAGCAATGAAAGAAGTATCTCGGATACTTTTTTTGGGTGGAATCTAACTCCTGTCTAATTTCTGTGATATATATTCCAGGTGTAGACCATTGGGAAGCGGATTATCTCAATCGTCAGTCTTTACATCCAGGGGAGTGGTCTCTACATAAAGATATATTTTGTCAGATTGTTCAGATGTGGGGTCTCCCTGAAATATCTTCCCATCTAAACAAGAAGCTTCCCAGGTACCTTTCCAGGTCCAGGAATCCTCAGGTGGAGATGGTGGATGCGTTAGCAGTTCCTTAGTTTTACCAACCTGCTTACATTTTTCTGCCTCTAGTTCTCCTTCCAAGTGGGATCTCCAAGATCATATTGGAACAATTGCATGTGTTTCTGATAGCACCAGTGTGACCTCACAGATTTTGGTATGCTGACCTTGTCCGGATGTCCAGTTGCCAACCTTGGCCACTTCCTTTAAGGCCAGACCTTCTGTCTCAAGGGCCGTTTTTCCATTAGGATCTCAAATCGCTAAATTTGAAGGTATGGAAATTGAACGCTTAGTGCTTAGTCATAGAGGTTTCTCTGACTCAGTGATTAATACTATGTTACAGGCTCGTAAGTCTGTTTCAAGAAAGATTTATTATCGGGTTTGGAAAACCTATATTTCATGGTGTTTTTCTCAAAAATTCTCTTGGCATTATTTTAGAATTCCTAGTATTTTACAGTTTCTTCAGGATGGTTTGGATAAAGGTTTGTCTGCAAGTACTTTGAAGGGACAAATCTCTGCTCTTACAGTTTTATTTCACAGAAAAATTGCTAATGTTTCTGATATTCCCTGTTTTGTTCTGGCTTTAGTTTGTATCAAGCCTTTAATTAAATCAATCTCTCCTCCTTGGAGTCTTAATTTGGTTTTGAAGGCTTTGCAGGTTCCTCCTTTTGAGCCTATGCATTCTTTGGATATTAAACTACTTTCTTGGAAAGTGTTGTTCCTTTTGGCTATCTCTTCAGCTAGAATAGTTTCTGAATTGTCTGCTCTCTCTTGTGAGTCTCTTTTCTGATTTTTCCATCAGGATAACGCTGTTTTGCAGACTTTGTTTAAATTTCTTCCTAAGGTTGTGAATGCAGGGAAATTGTTGTTCCTTCCTTGTGTCCTAATCCCAAGAATATTCTTAAAAGATCCCAACATTCTTTGGATGTTGTAAGAGTTTTGAAATATTATGTTGAAGTTACTAAAGATTTCAGGAAGACTTCTAGTCTATTTGTTGTTTTTTCTGGTCCTAGGAAAGGTCAAAAAGCCTCTGCCATTTCTTTGGCATCTTGGTTAAAGCTTTTGAATCACAAGGCTTATGTAGATGTGGGACAGTCTCCGCTCATTCTACTAGATCAGACGCCACTTCTTGGGCTTTTAAGAATTAAGCTTCAGTTGATCAGATTTGCAAAGCAGCAACTTCGTACATTTTGCATACATTTACTAAATTTTACATTTTTATGTATTTGCTTTTTCCGAAGCAGTCTTTGGTAGAAAATTCTTCAGGCAGCTGTTTCAGTTTGATTCTTCTGCTTATGATTTAAGTTTTTTCTTGAAGTTTATGTGAAATTTTTTAAGAAAGACATTTTTTTTGTGGATTTAATTTTTTCAGCATAAATAGCTGTTTTTATTTTATCCCTCCCTTTCTAGTGACTCTTCTGTGGTCTCCCACATCTTGGGTATTACTATCCCATATGTCACTAGCTCATGGACTCTTGCCAATTACATGAAAGAAAACATAATTTATGTTAGAACTTACCTGATAAATTCATTTCTTTCATATTGGCAAGAATCCATGAGGCCCATAATTTTTTATGGTGGTTATGATTTTTGTATAAAAAGAACAATTTTATTTCCAATTTTGTATGCTTTTTTACTCCTTATTTTATCACCCCACTACTTGACTATTTGTTAAACTGAATTGTGGGTGTGGTGAGGGGTGTATTTATAGGCATTTTGAGGTTTGGGAAACTTTGCCCCTCCTGGTAGGATTGTATATCCCATACGTCACTAGCTCATGGACTCTTTCCAATATGAAAGAAATGAATTTATCAGGTAAGTTCTTACATAAATTATGTTATCAAAGATGCTTTAAAACATTTTGCTATGAACAAATAGGATGATATGTATCATTATGATTTGCTAAACCGCTAATATTTTATTTGAAACTTGCAGAAACAGAAAATAAAATGTAATTGTTTTTAAAGCTCAAAAAAGTTAAAGGAGACTTTCACTTGTGTCACACATTTTAGAAATATTGCAATCTAGTTGCATTTACACGGAACACGCATTTCTAGAATAATGCATGTTTCAAGCACTTTTGATACATGTCTGCCTGGAAAATCCTTTGGGTTTTGATATGCAGTGAGTATTCGTCATTGTTGATCTATGTCTGTAAATGGAACTGGAGCAAAATAATTGGTTCAAAATATATAATACACATTTCTATTTCTTTGTTTCAGTACCATGTACTGTACAATAGCTTTGATGCTTTGGCACATGGATATTGAGGATATATATGTCTAGTTACAATTGAAATACCCTTATCTAGATTATTAGGAATATTTTGTTTACTAAAAAGTAGTAGAAAAGCAAAAAGTCAATGTTGCTAGGATATATCTCATCATGGATTGATGTAGTACCAGTCTTATAAGTAATATATATATATATATATATATACTATATATATATATATATATATATCAAATCCTTTTTGTTTGATTTTTGTGGTTTTTGAATTGTTTTTTTGTTTTGTTTTGATTGTTTTTTAGTAATATCTGATGGTAATGACAGATTTCTTGTTTTATTTTAATGCATACACAAGAGTGTTAAAATAAAATTATATCAGATATGTGTTCACCAATATCCATGGCAACAGAACCCATATACTTCCTGTTTCAGGATTTTATTTTCACACAAGATTTGCCATTTAAAACACTGTATGCTATTTTTCTTTCTTTTATCTTTTTAAATGAATCATGCCCAGATTATTATCTGATAGAAGAAAAAAGAAATAGCTTTACCCATTGGGATTCATTTGAAAATGTCTTAATAAACTCTAGTTGTATACAATTCAGCTGTTGTAGAAGTTAAGACCTTTGACCCTCTGCAAATCATATTTGAAATCAATTATTGACAGAAATTGGTAGAAAAAATAAATTTTAAAATGGATGTAGCTTCAATTGACACACTGTGTCTCGCAGACTAGTTTTTGTACAGTGCTGGTCTGACTGCCGCTATTATTTTTTGATGAATGGTATCTCTTTCATATATATTTGTAGCTGCCGGAGCTATGTGCCTTGGATACCATTGGTCATTTATTTGTCTAACTAAGAAGACAGTGTAAGTTTTTAGGACTGCTAGGGCTATTTGTCAAGCACTTTATCAAGAGAAATATATTGTTGAAAGCTTATACTACCCTTCTGCTTGTCCAACTAAAAGTCAAATGTTAAAATGTTATTTCATTTTGACTTTTCTTTTTAACTAATATCCGTCTAATTATTAATTCACTGCACACAAAAAAAAAACTCAGTTAAAACCAACATTTGGGCCAGATTACAAGTGGAGTGGTATTTAACGCTCCCACTCGTGCGCTAACTCCGCTAGGGGTAAGCTTTTTGCGCACATCGGGTAGCACTTGTATTACAAGTTGAAAGTAAAACGTTTTCGCCTGCACGCTACTCCAATGTGCGCAAAAAGCCTAAGTTAGAATATCGCAAATGTATTTACATATTCCCGCATAGAAGTCAAAGGAGCAAGAAGAGTGGAAAAAACCTAACACCCTACTCGCATGCAAACCCAATCGCATATTCTTAAGTGCACCAACCCTACATTTAAATATGAATATTTCACATGCCAATGTTCTTCACAAAGCAAAATATGTTCTATTTTCTGCATATATTGGATGGTGTTTTGATAAAATATATATTTATACCTCTTTATATAGATTATTATATATAGGTGTAGATTTATACAGATATCCTATATTATAAAAGGCCAGGTATGTTTGTTCAATACTCACAGCCAGGGAAGCGCTCAGACACAGCAGCGTGTCGAATCCGATCACGTGACGCTCTTCACGTAGAATACACACCCACTTTCTTGCTTGACGTCCTGATGACGTATGTACATTCACTCATCTGCTCCGGTGCAAAGGAAAAAGGAGCGCTCCATCCACGCCCACTGAAGTAACACTATAACAGCAAAAGTCCAGCGCACCCGGCAGCAATGAGACACAACAGTTGAATATGCCTTAGTATATACCTTTTATTTTAGTACATGTTGATCACAGGGCTAGACAAAGCCAACTATGCCGTGTGGCCAAATATTCCAACACGCTAAAAGAAAGGCAGCATATGACAGGCAGCAGTAAGGGAAAAGAAATAATGGTCAGACGCGTTTCCTTATGTTGTTACATAGCAATCCTCAGTGACCATGCCTATTACCCACAATTCTATGCCTTTTATACACACCTGTGGTGCAATCTTTAGCACTATGAAAAACCTAATTAGTGAATAGCCAATAGAAAAGGGGAAATAGGAATGTGGGAAAGGCAGATCACTGTGGTAACAATGCAACAAACAATTACAAGTGTGTTGTCCAAAATATCTGGTAACTAAATAAATAAATATGCAACAAAACAGAGCACTATTTCTATCTACAGAATAAGTCTAATAAATATAAAAGTGTAATAACTGGTTGTTTGTTCAATGCAGTCATGCGCAGTAGAGACTGCAGCGCGAGACAAACATACCTAGCCAAAGCTAAGAAAGGATCAGTCAGTGAGGATCAGACAGCAGAAAGGGGGGCACGGCTTGTGGGGGGACTGCGAGCGGGAGGGGCACGATCAGGACTGCTGCACTACAGAAAAAAGTGCAGCGTCAGGGAAGGGGAAGGAGAGAGGAATAGGGGATCTTAGTGCACATGGGCTTTAGGACTAATATATATATATATATATATATATATATATATATATATATATACATATATATATACTGTATATATTGTATATATATATAGGAATCTGTTTAAAAATACATAGAAACTTTCTGCTATGTACAGAACATTGGAATGTGAAATATTTACATCAAATACACAGTATAACACTTAAATGGATACTATAATACTATACCCAATAGTTTTATTTAATGATTCAGATATAGCATGCAATTTTAAGCTACTTTCTAATGTACTCCTATTATAATTTTTTCTCCTTTCTCTTGCTATCTTTATTTAAAAAGCAGTAATGTAAAGCTTAGGAGCTGGCCCATTTTTGGTTAAGAACCTGGGTTACCCTTGCTTATTGGTGGCTAAATTTAGCCACCAATAAGCAAGCATTATCCAGGGTACTGAACATTATCATTAAATAAAACAATTGAGTATAGTATCCCTTTAATTAAATATGACTATTACATAAATTATGCTTTTACATGTTTTCATTTATTTGACTGCAAAGGGCACTGCCGTAACCCTCTTGGGCATGGACTTCACCAGAGCTTCACAGGTTGCCACTGGATTCCTCTTCCACTCCTCCATGATGACATCACGGAGCTGGTGGATGTTAGAGACCTTGCGCTCCCCCACCTTCT
The DNA here is from genome assembly GCF_027579735.1 of Bombina bombina. Classification (NCBI taxonomy): domain Eukaryota; kingdom Metazoa; phylum Chordata; class Amphibia; order Anura; family Bombinatoridae; genus Bombina; species Bombina bombina. Next base: position 172,387,278 of record NC_069504.1, on the reverse strand, counting down.
GTTTGAACATGCCCTATAGATACTCAATAGGGTTTAGGTCTGGAGACATGCTTGGCCAGTCCATCACCTTTACCCTCAGCTTCTTTAGCAAGGCAGTGGTCATCTTGGAGGTGTGTCTGGGGTCGCTATCATGTTGGAATAGGGAGGGGATAATTCTCTGCTTCAGTATGTCACAGTACATGTTGGTATTCACGGTACCCTTAATGAACTGTTGCTCCCCAGTGCCGGCAGCACTCATGCAGGCCCAGACCATGTCACTCCCACCACCATGCTTGACAGTAGGCAAGACACACTTGTCTTTGTACTCCTCACCTGGTTGCCGCTACACACACTTGAAACCATCTGAACCAAATGAGTTTATCTTGTTCTCATCGGACCACAGGACATGGTTCCAGTAATCTATGTCCTTAGTCTGCTTGTCATCAGCAAACTATTGCAGGCTTTATTGTGCATCATCTTTAGATGAGGCTTCCTTCTGGGACGACAGCCATGCAGACCAATTTGATTCAGTGTGCTGCGTAGTGTCTTAGCACTTACAGGCTGAGCCCCCAACCCTTCAACCTTTGCAGCAATGCTGGCAGCATTCCTACGTCTATTTCCCAATGACAACCTCTGGATATGACACTGAGCATGTGCACTAAACTCTTTTGGTCGACCATGGCGTGACCTGTTCTGAGTGGAACCTGTCCTGTGAAACCGCTGTATGGTCTTGCCCACCATGCTGCAGCTCAGTTTCAGGGGTCTTGGCAATCTTCTTACAGCCTAGGCCATCATTATGTAGAGCAACAATTCTTTTTTTCAGATCCTCAGAGAGTTCTTTGCCATGAGGTGCCATGTTGAATTTCCAGTGACCAGTATGAGAGAGTGTGAGAGCGATAACACCGAATTTAATACACCTGCTCCCCATTCACACCTGAGACCTTGTAACACTAACGAGTCACATGACACATGAAAATGGCTATTTTTTTTGCCAACGGTTTAGACATTATTGGCTGTGTGTTGAGTTATTTTGAGGGGACAGCAAACATACACTGTTATACAGGCTGTACACTCACTACTTTACATTGTAGCAAAGTGTAATTTCTTCAGTGTTGTCACATAAAAAGATATAATAAAATATTTACAAAAATGTGAGGGATGTACTCACTTTTGTGAGATACTGTGTATGTGTGTGTGTGTATATGTAGAAATATGTATTTATATGTTTATATGTGTATATATGTTTGTAAATTAATATATACACATGCAAATACATATGTACACACATATAATCATATATATATATATACTGTATATCTATATTTATTGCCCACAGGCAAAGGGCTTTTATATATATCTCAAAGTTAAAGCCCTTTGCCTCATATCTTTGAGCCTTATAACTTTTTTGTGCAATTTTTTTAAAAATAATTTTATTAGTGTTATTATAAGCAATGCATTACTGGAAGTCAGCTGAACATATCCGGTGAGCCAATGACAATAGGAATATATGTGCAACCACCAATCAGCAGCTAGCTCCCAGTAGTGCGTAGGTATGCTTTTCAACAAAGGATACTTATAGGGCACTGTAAACATTTTAGCATAAATCGCGATTGCATTCAAGCAATTGTGTTTACTTTCAACTTCTAATACGAGCAGTAAACCCCAAAGTGCACAAACAACCCCTATAAACCCATTATTGTGCTCTCTTCTTAACTGTTAGCGCTCCACTCGTAATATGGCCCTTTATGAGATATACTATTTTGAGTTCATTGTCACTTTTAGTATACATTTCCCTAATGCCTTGTACACCATAATCTTGTGAGATGTATTTGCTTACTCTGGCTATTGCCACTTGCCTAATGAGGATTAGCAATATGTACTTACTGTGTATATGTGGGGCCTTATTCCAATCCATTAGAAGAGATGCACAAAGTACCTTGCACTCCGTTTCATGGGTTTTTCTAATGCATTTTATTTTTTCATTTTGCATAGCAGAAACTCTATCAGAAAATATATTCCATGAGTTTTCACATCATTTTTGGATTTGTCTTGTAAACTGACACTCATTTATTAAATCTGACAACAATTTGACTTTACTGAGATAAGATGAGAACTGAATCTTCACATCTCACATGTCCTGTGTAGCTCATCACTTTCTAAAGTTTTCCAAAGACTTATGTTTCATGATTTTGTACAACTTCTATAGTATGCTAATTACATCACTTAATTTCCCCCCCCCCCCCCCCACACTTGCCATTAAAGGGACATGAAACACAAACATTTTAGTTCATGGTTTAGATACAGTGTAAAGTAAAAAAAATAGAAATTTCCATTGTATTTCTAATATTAAATGTGCTTCTTTCTCTTGGTATCCTTTGTTGAAAAGCAGTTAGGTAGAGTCAGGAGCGTGCACGTATCTGAAGCACTATAGGGCAGCAGATTTACAAGAATGCTTTAACAATGTTATACATTTGCAAGAACACTAGATGGCAGCAGTGTCTACACAGACTGCTGCCCTATAGTGTTCCAAACATGTGCCTACCTTGATACGCACAACAAAGAATGCCGCAAGAACAGAGCAAACAGAGGTTAATTGAAAATTTTATTTAAAAAAGTTTACAGTATGCTCTAGCTAAACCATAAAATAAATATTTTGGGTTTCATGTCCCTTTAAGCAGTGATAGCCAACTTCCTAACACTTGGGGGCCACGGATCAATATTCTTTTAGCCTTAGGGGCGCATATAAATTTAAGTCTGTAAAACACACTAATAATAACAATTTAGTTCATAACAATGTCCACATTTTTAGCTCCCTTTTCCTGTTTGGCTGTCCCTCCTTTGAAGTATTGTAACTCAGTTAAAAAATGTTATAAATAAGACTAGAGATGTGCATTTGCTTTGTTACGAATACAAATTTGTAACGAAAAATGTATTTTTATTTTGTTTTCACAAAACAAATATCCGAATGAATGCACCAACGAAAGTTAAAAATATTTTTTTTAAATACTGATGAAATTCATCAGTATTCATTCATTCTCTTTAAATTATATTTAAAGAGTAAAGGACTTACCTCTAGCGTGCTGGAGAGCTGCGCTGACCCCAATCCTTCTTCTCAGAGCCCCAAGCCATGCTAATAGGCCATGCTAAATGTAGCCACCAATCAGCAAGTGCTATCCAGGGTCTGAACCAAAAATGGGCCGGCTTCTTAGCATAAACTCCTGCTACTTGAAATAAAGATACCAAGAGAATGAAGAAAGTTGCCAAAAATTTACATGCTCTATCTGAATCATAAAAGAAAAAAAATTAGGTTTAGTATCCCTTTAAAGGAGAAGGTACTTTAATGCAGGTGCTGGAATCTACTGTGTCAAGCCTCCTATTAGCACTGAGAAGAATGATTGGGTTTGCGCGTCTCTCCAGTGCACTAGAGGTAAGTATAATGCTTTTTCACCTGTAGTTTTGGAACATTTACATTCGTTTAACAAATGTAAATTTCTAAAAATATTCAGTATTCGTTTCATTTAAATCAAAATGAATACCGAATAGTGCAGCAGACAAATATTTGTTTCGAAAGATTGGAAGGAACCATATTTTTGGGTCTGCACTAGTCTAAATTAGACTTTTCTATCATTACCCAAAACAGCATATTTCCTTCAGCAGCAAAATGTTGTACTTTAAATTAGAGAGAAAAATGTTGCCTATAAATTATTAAAATAGTTGTACATTTAGGCCTGAAGGAACAGTTACCATTATTATGACATTTTTTATTACCAGTTCACTATAATATATGTGTAATGTATCACTAACCTTTGCAATTTGCAATCTTTTTTAGTACACTATTCACATTCTATGGTATTATCTGGAAATGGGTTTATAAACTAATTTCAAACTCGTTTAGCTATGGTTTCCAGATCTGCTCTATAATTCAGGAAATTAGTTTAGAAATAGTTGCCAGAGTCATATTATAGTTCACTGAATTTATAATACATACAAAAGAAATGTAATTAAAAGCTGGACTGCATGTTGATTGATTGGTTTTACTAAATGCTAAACTTTCTAGTGAAAACATTTCTCAGGCCACGTAGTATTCTAATTTGATTAACTTCATTGTTTGCAGTAATGTCTTTGAAATATGTCAGACGAGAGTACTAAGAAGCTTTTGATAACAGAGGCAGCTCTAACACTTCCCAGCAGTTATGGGTCAAAATGATGGGATTAATTTTAATTATAGAATGCATGCATCCTATTTTATTTAAATGTTTAATCCCCTAAAATTCAAATCCATAATCTTTAGCTTTGTGACTATTTAGTAGATTTGTAATGTCACAAAAATGTCTGTTTTTTGCAATTGCATAAGCAAGGAGCGTGTCCAAAACCTGAGGAGCAAGAGTGAATAGCTAGGAACCTAGTGTGCAGTAATATAAGAATTATATTTTCACAAAATATGTAGAAGTTAGAAGAAACACACATGTTCTCCAAGGACCAACACTTTTAGTAGTGAAACCAGAGCTGTAAAAATAATTACAATATAAAAACCTAGAGGCCATTTTGGGGTTTCTTAAGCTCCTAGAAATCTATTTGTAAATTAGCCGCCCTGGACATGTATTCTATATAGTTTTAGAACCAGCAACAGACCCAGCAATTTGATAGATTTATACCAGTTTGGTGTAATTCTCCTCTTCCCATGTAAATACCTTCCGCTTTTGCTGGCTTAAATTAAAAGGGACAGGCTAGTCCAAAATAAACTTTCATGAGTCAGATAGGGCATGTAGTTTTAAACAACTTTCCAATTTAGTTTTATCACCAATTTTGCTTTGTTCTCTTAGTATTCTAAAACTAAATTTAGGAGGTTCATATGCTAATTTCTTAGAACTTGAAGGCCACCTCTTATCTAAGTACATTTTGACAGTTTTTCACCACTAGAGGGTGTTAGTTCATGTGTGTCATATAGATAACAATGTGTTCATGCACGTGGAGTTACCTAGGAGTCAGCACTGATTGGCTAAAGTGCAAGTCTGTCAAAAGAACTGAAATAAGGGGGCAGTTTGCAGAGGCTTAGATACAAGGTAATCGCAGAGGTAAAAAGGGTATTAATATAACTATGTTGGTTATGCAAAACTAGGGAATGGGTAATAAAGGGATCGTCTATCTTTTAAAACAATAACAATTCTGGTGAAGGCTGTCCCTTTAAGGTTTGAATAAGTTATTATGTAGGATACATTATTGAGAAAGAAAAGAATCCCCCCCCCCCCATAAGAAATCAGTTTAAAATGACTTCCTTTAAATCAGTCTATAATTAAATTATCTGCTAGAGGAATTATGATTTTGAGTTTTTTTATAGCTTCTGGTTCCATAAAAAAACTGCAAAAAATCTCTTAACAAACCTGAATCTAAAACTACCCCCAGAAACATGACACTAAAAAAAATCATAGAGCTCTTAGCAGGATTTAATTTCCAATTATAGTTCTGAAGAAACTAAATCACAGTATACATGTGACTTGATTGTGATGTCTTTATCATGGTAGGGAAGGATTGATACCTTTTGCTGTAAAGATCATAGTAAGGCTCTTGGATCTGTAACAAGACTGTATAATTAACTGGAAGTAAATTTGAGACACTTTATTTGATCAGCATGGATGGCAATATGAACATTTCCACCGATCATGAACTGACTGGATTCAACAGCAACAATGGTTGAATTAAAAGTGTCTTGAAATAATGGAAGGTTCTCTTACTGCTGCTTTAAAAGAGTACTCTCTTATAAGATTCCTCTTTTAAAGCTCCAAAATAGCATGAAAGTCAAAACTGGATCAAGACTGATCCTCCTCTTTCTCTTGGGATACGTTGGAATAGAGTCACTGATCCTGTTTTGACTAAGGAACCAAACTAAGTCTAACAGATCTTGAATGCTATTTAAGAAAAATGTTCACAAAATTATGAGACATCATCTGGGAAATTAAAAATAAATAATTTTCCTTGGACACATGAGGAGAAAAAAAAATGTTCTCTAAAGTTATGAGATATATGAAACTCATATCCTCAAAAAAATCCTCATGCTACCTCCTGAAGATATAAATGTTATCTGGCCTTCTTGGTGACAATGTGTCCTTGAGCTTGTTCATATGCCTTGATGAAAAAATACATAACTCTTTTTTTGGGTTCAAACAAAACTTTTTGAATGGAATGTGTAAAAGTATTTGCTTAGACCAGGCCTTAGGCCAGAATTCTTTGTGGAAGAAAACCAGAGTATTTGCGATAAGATGTAAGGTTTATACAGAAGCTTCGCAGACTAACACAAAAACAACTATGTAATGGTATAGCAAGGTTCCAACAAACAAAGACATATCAACGGTCCTACAAAAAGCTTTATTTATTGTTATTATTCTGCTTTGGAAAAAAAAAACCTTATTTAAACAAAAAATGTCAAAAATGTTTACACAGTGAATGATACTAGGGCTAGACAAATATAAGCTCTCCAAATTACATTTTTTTTTATTATTTTGCTTCTGTCGGGGGGGGGGGGGGTTAATAGTTTAAAGTGCTATTCTAGTCTAAATTTAAAAAAAAGATCTAATTGATCATTTTTTAATAAAATCTTCTTTTAACATGAACACCCATGTTTCATGTACAAATACCTAATTATCACTGGCTTAATAGTCATATCATTAATTGGAGGTCCACGGGTCAAACAGCCAAAGGGATTAAGCATATAGGAAAAGAAAGATTTTGTTTAGTAATAAAATTATCTAATAAACATTTTATTTTTAAAAAAGAATGTCATTATAAACTAGTTTGTCTTGCAAATAAAATATTTCCCATTATTTTCAATTGCATCTATCATATGCATGATATATATATATATATATATATATATATATATATATATATATATATATATATATATATATATATATATATATTTATTTATTTTTTAATGTAGTGTCCCTTTAACATTTTGTATGTTGGTCTGAAACGATTTGATTCTTTGCATTGTACTGCTATTGTTATTCTATATATCTCACAGATAAAGCTGCGACTTCTTTCAGACATTTTTTCCCATAACAAAACATCATCCTGTGATGAATATAACACCCCTAGGAGGTGAGGCTTTCTGATGGGAATACATCTGGCTGCTACATCAATTACATGGGGTCCAGGAACAGCAACAAATGTAGTCTATTGTATACAACTACGGTCCATTAAATATGTTCTTTTTGATTGTCACAAATTTATGCTGTATATGTAGTAGGTGTACGATAGTTATTTATTATCACATTGCTAAGTTGACACAATTCATTTGTCATCTTATAAATAAGTGTGTACCAGTACATTACACAACTAGGGAAAATTCTTGTCTATTGAATGGAGAAGAGTATTTCATACAAAGATTTTTTTTTCTTTCTAAATGTCATATAAGTTTAACTCCTTGGCTGCAATGCAATGAGTTTCCGTTTTAAACAAGGAGCCAATGGGTTAATATTGATTCTGAAATTTGATGACATACTTAAAGTGACACTGAGTTTGTAATATAAGATGTTTAATTATGTGTAGTAAATAAAAATAAAAATAAATATATATATATATATATATATATATATATGTATATATATATATATAATATGTACTTTTATTATTTACTTTGTCCCCTTTTCCTGTCATTCAAATCTGAAAATTGTTGGCTTTTCATTTCCTGTTTCCTTAAAGGGACAGTCTACACCAGAATTGTTATTGTTTAAAAGGATAAATAACACCTTTACTACCCATTCCACAGTTTTGCACAACCAAAATTGTTATATATACTTTTTAAGCCACAACAGACAGCCTCTAATCACATGCATTTCTTATTAGCTTTTCACAGCAAGAGACTGCTAATTCATGTGGGCCAAAAAGATAACATTGTGCGCTCTCCCGTGGAGTTGTGTCTGACACTGCACTAATTGGCTAAAATGCAAGTCAATACTTAATAAATAAATAGCCATGTGATCAGAGGGCTTTCAGAAAAGGCTTAGATACAAGGTAATTACAGAGGTAAAAAGTATATTAAAGGGAGAGTACACTGCAAATATCCTCCTGCACACTTTCTATATCATGCATAAGTAACAGTAAAAAAGTTATTATAAAATTAAGATTGTTTCTGTTTACTTTGAAATGGCTGCCAAGCTCTGTCCATTAATGACAGCATGATCTGGGTTGCACTAAATGCTTCACTAGTTACAAAAGACTCACTAATTGGATTCAACAGACTGTCAATGCTATTTAGCAGAGTGCATAGATGCAGCCCAGATCATGATGTCATCAGTGGGCGGAGCTTGGCAGCCATTTCCAAGTGACCAGAAACAAAGCAATTTTAAATAACTGCTTTTACATTTACTGCTGCATGATATAGAAAGGGTGCAGGAGAATAGTTGCAGCTTTATCTAAAGTAAGACTTTAAGATGACAAAGGTGTAGACTATCCCTTTAATATAACCATGTTGGCTTTGCAAAACTGGGGAATGGGTAATAAAGGCATTATCTATCTTTTAAACAAAAGCAGTTTTGGAGTAGACTGTCCCTTTAAATGGGCAGTAAACACCTTTTAATTACAAGGCATTTTTTGTTGTGCTGCCATAAACAAATTAACAACCTTTTTACTGCAATTATTTTTCAATAGCCAAACTCCACCCACCATTTGCCTTATTTGGAGGAGCCAATCTGGGCTTTAGTCTGCAGACAACAAGGCTAACCATAGTCAGAAAGTTAGTATAAAGTACTCTGTTTTGCAGTTTTTATAATTTAAAACCAATTTGAAAGATATGTAGTAGGGTTAGCCTTGAAAAGTTAGCAGGATGCTTTTCATGTTCTGGGAAATAGAAATGATTCAATTTTCAGAGCTAAATTACATGAAAAGGGGCACAATAAATAATGAAAATGTAGTGCAACATTGTTTAATTACATAACTAAACATTTTATTTAAAAATCTCAAGGTGTTTACTGTCCCTTTAACACTGCTACATTTCACACATTGCTTGTTTTGCAAAGGGACATTTGTGACAAAATTTAAATGCACATAGATGAATTACATCAATTTATTTGCAACATATTTGCAATATACATGTACTGGAAAAAATGCTTCTAGTAAAAGTTATCACTGTTTTAGTGTTAACATTTTTCTCTGCACGTGCATGTGAAGCATAGCTAGATATGCTCAGTGCACCAGCATTTTAAATACTGCAGCTACTCATAGCGCCCTTGGTGCCTCTATCATGTCAGCAATTAACAAATTGGGGGCGCAATCACATACGGCGCAGATTTTGGCACAAGTGTGGGAACCCGCGCCACCCGTAATTTCACCTCGCACATCGGGGTATTACATATACTGCGCCATTAGATGCTAAACTGACGTAAGTAGGACAAACTGGCGATCCTCTGAAATGTGCGCAAATACACATTTTAGTCGTCGCAAGTAACTTACGCCAGTATTTTATCCACGGAAAGAGTAGTTTATGCAAATTAGGCTAACACTCATAAAAATGAACTGCGATTTCATATAAAAATGCAACACGTAATTATGCTATTCAAAATTCATATATAAACCCATATATAAAGAGATGAAGGTAATACAATTATGATTTCCCATTGTTCTCTCCTCCAAGTATTGTTGATTGTTTTAAGAACAAATTTAAAGTAAATAAGCAAGTATATGTCCACAATGTGATAAAGTACCTACAAGCTCAATCCATTTGATTATCTTGTGGCTTCAAACTATTTCAAATACACAAATAAACCTTAAAAAAACCAATATCATAGTATACTGTCCCTTTAACCTTGAGATGCTGCTTAAATGTATGTGTTTGTTAAGGCTTCCAGGGAGTTACGTTGCTTTTTTAGTTGCTTGTAAGTCCTTACGCTGTATATTGGATACCAAATTGCGCGTCTGTTCTATGTTAGTCTATGGTTAAAAAAAGTACGTCCGAAGGGTGAAATATATGCGCGTAACTTGTATGCTATGCCGTATATGTAATACCAAAATCACGTAAAATCTGGCGTCACCGGCTTTTGCGGGCGACACTGCATATGTAATGGAGGTCTTAGTTTTTACTAGATGGTAAAAGCATCTTAGGCTCTCTAGGCAACTGCTGTGTTTAAAATGCTGGTGCACGGAGCATACTTAAATACATTTTTGAAACAGCTATAGCTTTTATTTGAAGCATTTTTTGCTAATACATGTATATAACATAAATGTTTCTTTTCAAAACTGAAATGCATCCATGTGGATTCCAACTTTGGCTGTAATGTCCCTTTAAGAAGCCTAGGTTACAGTATGCTTTATGGGCACTAAAACTTTACACTACTTTTTTAGTATTTAAACAACTAATATAATTTTTTTCATAGCTTTCATAGCCTATAGTACAATATATAAAACCAATCAAATGTATACATTCATGATTCAGATAGAGCATGAAATTTTAAGCAACTTTCTAGTTTACTCCTATTATCAAATTTTCTTCATTCTCTTGGTATCTTTATTTGAAATGCAAGAATGTAAGTTTAGATGCCGGCCCTTTTTTGGTGAACAACCTGGGTTGTCCTTGCTGATTGGCAAATAAATTCATCCACCAATAAAAAAAAAGTGCTGTCCAGAGTTCTTAGATGCCTTCTTTTTCAAATAAAGATAGCAAGAGAACGAAGAAAAATTAATAGGAGTAAATTAGAAAGTTGCTTAAAATTGCATGCTCTATCTGAATCACGAAAGAAAAAATTTGGGTTCAGTGTCCCTTTAACCAAAACCTAAAGTTTGTAACATTTTCCCATCTATAGTAGTTATTTTATTTTCAAAATAGACTGCACTTAACTGATGGCTTCAGAATGATTTCAGAAGCTGTTTAAGCTACAAAACGATAAAGTGAAACTCATACCAGCCATAAAAATGATGCATGGTTTGCAATTAAATGAAGGATTTTCTGGGGCTCCTCTCAAAAAAAAGAAAATACCTTGGAAAGTTTATTGTCTGTTTGTCAATGTATCAAAAGAGACAGCACGTCTAAGGACATTTATGGAAACTAAATATTGATGTTTAAAGTATCCAACGTGGAGGATTTATGGTGAAGCAAAGGGAATATGGTTGCCACAGTATCTGCATTTCCAAAATAAAAGTTTTTATTAATAAGCTATATCTTTAGGATTATAGGTAACATTGAAATTAATACAAATTATTTTGCAAAGTTTCATGAGGTTTTCAAAATCAAGGGCTGAATTACAAGTGGAGCACTAATTTATCGCTCGCTAATGGGCATATTTGCTAAGCAGTTATAAGGGGTTAAAAGTGGGGGGTGTGGGGTATCATGAAAAAACAAACAGCACTGAAAAGTGCCTTTACATAGCAATCTATGGGAACTGTTTGTTCCCTGAAAATATATATGTATATGCTAATATACATATATATTTGTTTTAATATGTGTATTTATACACATATTAACACATAAATATTTATGTATATATTCATATACATATATATTTATATTTGATGCTACTTACCCCCTTCGTTGCACTGGTTCTCACAGCATCAGAACGAGACTCCCATTAGAGCGCAAAGCTTCCATGTAATGTGAACGCTTTGCGCTTTACCCGTAATACCAGCGCACCTTTGCATACACTGGTATTACGAGTGGAGTGCAAATATCACGCTTGCGAAAGCGAAATTTTGCACTCCACTCGTAATCTGGCCCAAAATCTACTAAGAAAGCACTTGAAAACCCTTACAAATGTGTTTGTGACAAGAAAACCCTGTTATATCTTGCATAATGATAATTTTAAACCATTATTCCATTGATAAAAAAACACACATTTGCAGCAGATGTTGGACAAAGTTTACCCATTGATTCCATTGAAAACACATTTTTTGCTTTTCTTTGACATGTCTTGGTTGTTTGCAAGTCAATATTTAAGTTCTTGCCCATGCCCAATTCTCATATTAAAGGGATATAAAACAGTCCATTCCATTGTTGCAGTTAAAAAAGCACTAAGCAGTGGGTTATACTTAATAGAAACAATGGTAATATGTATTATTAATCATTTTAAAATTAATTTATCTTTTAGTTCTTTTTTTTATAACACCATTTCTGCAGGGTCCATTACTTCCAGTCACAGCCCAACTAGGGGGCTTTGGTCTTCACAGGAAGGCAAATTAGTACCTTTAACTTCTACGTGGTTGCTTGGAGATGCCTTATTTAGCTGCAGTCAGTTTATTGTCCATGATGCTCAGCAAAGGCCGTTTGCTTCACAAATCATGTGACAGTAGAACTTAAAGAACCAATAAATACAGTAGAATGGAATAATTGACAAATACACAATAAAAATACAATTCAATAGCACTTAGTTTGAATTTGAAATGAGCAGTAGAATATTTTCTGGAAAATTTCAAAATTAATCAAATTTTACCTCCCCTGTATCATGTGATATGCATCAGCTAATTTTAAAATGTAACACATATATACAGTACAATATAATAGGTATTTGTTCACACTAAACCAAAGTGGGAGTCAGAAAACTATAAAGATAAAAATCAGTGATATAAAGTGGCAAAAAGTGCTAACAAATCAGTAGGTTAAAACCTATAAAATCATAAAAAATACACAAAATAAAATAAATAGTTACTTGAACATATAAATGTAATTAGAAATGTGAATCTCAGCAATGGAATTGAGCGCACTAATGAACACTTCTAAGTGTCAATAGTGAAACCAGTAATTTCGAAAAAATATATAAATCCAAAAAGTGGAATAAGATTCCAAAAATATGGTCCGGGGTCTCCAAATACTTAGCAAAGTATGGCAGCTATTCTTGTAATGTTCAGCCAGACACTCGAGGGAGCTATAGAAGAGAAAAAAGAAAGTGCCTTATAGGGTAGACCAGTCGATATCAGGAGAAATACACAAGCAGGAGGAGGATATCTAATCACACGGGAGAAAGCACTGAAATGTGCAATATAGACAGGCCGGGCCCTCAAAGTTGCCTGACAGACTTAATCTCCACGGCACTCACAGGATACATCGGAGGTGTGCTGGAAGAAGGCCCCACACAGCGGCAATACAAAATCCGTGTAAGTCTTAACAGCTGCAGTACAAGGAGTATTCTAAAAAGACTAGTAAGCGATCACAGGCAGCAGTGCGTGTAACAGTCACACAAGTAAAACTTCAGGGAGAGACACTATACTCTCAAATGCAAAGGAGTCTCAGCAGCAAACGTTAAAAAACATTTTTTACAAAGGTTAAAAACATATGGAAATAGCAACGCGTTTCTCAGTGACACAGTACCGTTTCATCAGGCTATACTCTACACATAAGCAGCTGCTAATTTAAAGGACTCCTAACCAATCAAAAAACAGTCTGGAAACAACACCAACATTGGTTGCCACAGTGACCGTTTAAACATAAAAAAAGAAAACAAGTGACGAATAAAGAGAATGGACAGTCAAATAAGGCTCATATATAAGACATTCAGAACTTTATAGTATGTATTAGAGAAATAGTTACAAAAAAAATCATATAATATTGAATACCGATATAACAAGAATCAAAGTGGAGTGTGACGGGTTGAACAAACTGGCAAAAATATATATATAACAAATATATATAAATGGGGGAACTCGTATAACAATATAAAAAATTAATACTAAATGATATATGTAAAAAAGATGAATATATTAATTGTGAATAACATATAAATGTACAGCAAAAATGAAAAACTGGCACTATGACTAATGAATTACTGAAGAATAAGATCTTAGAAGATCCGGTGCTACCCCACTATAATAGAATCCAACCACCCTCCCATAGACAGGAGAGGACCAAAGAAAAGGGCTTAGAGCACTCATCCTCAATTTAATATGGTATTAGGCTAAAACTTAACCTTTAATAAATGCACACACTAAAAAGAGAAGCTGCAAGATTACCTGCTAGATCCTACCCACCCCCATTAATAACAAGGGGGTGTGAAACAACTTTAATTAATGATGGTGTGTGTATTACATTAAGGGTGAGTGCTATATGCCCCTATCTTTGGTTCTCTCCTGTCTATGGGAGGGTGGTTGGAATAACATATAAAGAAATTAGTACCCAAAAATGGGGACTGAGCGGTGTGATGAGCTGCTCGAGTAGATCAATGAGATTATGCTGCTGATTCAAACCAACTATAAGTGCAAAAAAGCCTGTCCCACCACTAGACTCTTGATTCATGCTACAACAAGCTAGCAGTGATATATAGGATACAGACATGCGTATTTGTTAGACAAAAAATGACTATTGTCTCTCCCCAAATAGAGATATCAGTACAAATGACAAAGGTGGAAGTGGCCAATCGGTCATGCGATAGTTGCTTATGAGCTTTGTGTGACAGAATACAAAAGCAAGGCTGAATACAACTGTGGGATATGACTAACCCTGCAGACATATTATAAATATGACTAGTGATGATTTACTAATGAAGTGATGAGATAGAAGTGTTGGATGATATTATAAAAACTGATGATGGTGAAAGGCATAATAACCGAAAGGTAAAAAAATGAAGTCACATGGCTGCCAGATCCATATTCATATTTAGACCTGAGGGAAACATAGTTATGTTTATATATCCAAAATGTTTCCCTCTGTCTCAATCTATTATAGCGATTATATAAATGTGACTGGGGTTTAGTTTCTATGGGACATATAGACAATAAATGAAGGTTGCCACCATGTACTGTCAGTGTTTAGGTATACTATGTTTTTGAATGGTATTCTTCATGTTCCTGTAATGTTTATTCCATCTGTTTCTCATTATTCGACAGGTGCGGCCTACATATTGAATTCCGCACAAGCGGCATGTTAATAAATAGACCACAAAAGTAGTTGTACATGTCATACGTTGAGAAATGGGGTATTTTATGCTAGTTGTATGTGATTGAAATTGAATACAGTCTGGACTAATATATTTAAACATATTTAAATTTTTAAGGTGGCATTTGAATACCCCCTTCCTAGATATGAACTTATTCCAATTTGAAGAATTGCTATTATAGTTTTAGTTTCTTTCTCTATTTTTATTTTTACTTTTGTGTACCACTACCTTAGTTGGGGCTAGATGGTTTTTAAGCGTTGGGGTTCGTCTGAACACACATTTGGGTCTGGGGCCAAGATACTTCCCCAATATTGGGTCCCTGAGCAAAAGACCCGAATGTTTGTTCATAATTCTTTTGATTTTATTGTGATTGATGTTAAATTGTTTTGTAAACATAGGGCTGTCGGTATGTTTATTATTATTAGTTATTTTTGACACTGTGGATCTGAAATATAAATGTCTGTCATCTGTTCTAGCCCGTGAATATCCTGCCTCAACAATATTTATGGGATATCCTTTTTCTGCAAATCTTTCTTTGAGAATAAGACTCTGTTCTTCAAAGTCTTAAGATGACTGCAGTTTCTGCGTATTCTTTTAAATTGTCCATAGGAGACATTATTTTTCCATAATGTATAATGCTTACTTTTATAGTTTAAATAACTATTGCAGTTTTAAAGTGGGTTACAGATTTTATCCTTTTGTTATCTGAGAAGGACAAACATAAATCTAAGAAAATAATATAATCCTTTTGTATATTACTGGAAACATGTAATTCCATATCGTTGGAATTAATATGTTGGACAAAATGATTCTTTGATGTAACGTCTCCTCTCCAAAGGAGAAGTAAATCCTCAATATATCTGCCATAGCAGACCAGATTCGTCCCAAACCTAGAACCATAAATATATTGATGTTCTAAAAGCCCCATATAAAGGTTGGCAAAACTTGGGGCAAATCTGGTCCCCATGGCAGTCCCCCTAGTTTGAAGAAAAAAATTGTCCTGAAAGACAAAATAGTTGTGTTGTAATATAAAGGAGATTAGTTGTAGTCCTGACTTGTGTGGAATATTAAAATATAAAGAGTGCACATCACATGAAATCCATAAAAGGTCATCATTGTCTAATGTGAGGGTGTCTAATTTTAGCAAAAGATCAGATGAATCTTTTATATATGATTCCAATGTACAGACATATTTCTGTAAAAAATGGTTGACATAAGCAACCACGTTATCTGTTAAACTTCCAATACCTGATTTTTGGGAGGTGGTAATAAAATGCACAATTGGATTTTATAGGAATTAGATATTCATGTTCCGATTTCGTTACAATGCCCTTTTGAAATCCAAAATTCACAATGCCCTTTAGAGTTTTAAGATAACGGTCAGTAGGGTCTACATTTTTTATAGTTATTTTTATCATTAAGTATTTTATTGGCTTCAAGAAGATAGTCTGAGAAATTTTGTAAGATTATTCCTCCACCTTTGTCGACCTGGTGTATCACTAGGTTGGAGTTGTATTTTAAAATATTTAAGGCCATTTTTTCATTTGCATTTAGATTTTCTATAATAATTCTTTTGAGGTATTTTTTCTAAATCCTCTAATATAAACTCTTTAAAAACTCAATATGGGTATCATTGTTCAAATAGGGGGAAAATTGGACTTAGGTTTAAAGTTGGTATGAATATAGTCATGTAATAGATAATCTGTTAAAATATGTGGGTCACTATATATAATATTTGTCTTAATCCTCGTTTCCATATTATCAGTTAAAATTGGGCAGGCTTTAGACATTTTTAACTTTTTTACCGCAAAATATTTTTGTAGGGACAATTTACATATAAATCGATTGACATCAACATAAAGGTCAAACATATTGTGGGATTTGGATGGACTGAAAGATAATCCTTTCCCCAATACCCTGATCTCATCGGTAGATTATTCATGAGATGATAAATTGAATATACCTGCTGCTAATTTCTGTAATCTATCTGCTTTGAGGGTTGATTTTCTCCCTCTTGTTCCACGGACCCTTTTCCCCCTTGGACTCGGTGTGTTTGTGTTGAGGGGTTCTAAAAAATCTGCTATTTTCTGTTGATGGTATCTCGGTTTGTGGCGATTCTCTAAAAAATTATGCTGATTATGTTGATTTTGTGAATGACCATAATTATGGGATGTGGAAGGAAGGTGCTGAATATATTGATTT